>NW_014542361.1:813527-833821 GCF_000741045.1 Vigna radiata var. radiata | reverse complement strand
GCCAGACGAAACTGGGCTTTTGAAATTTTGAAATTGCCAGATGAACTAGGCTTTTGAAATTTGAAATTGCCAGATGAAACTGGGCTTTTTTTTTTGAAATTTTGAGATTCTTAACTTTTTTAAATGTTTTTTTTTTGTGTAGTTTTCGACAAAAAATTAATTTTTGGAAAGCAACGAGTTAAAACCCTTCATGACAAAGTGTTAAAATCTTTATGCAGGATCACGATGTGTCAAAAAACCCCAATATGAGAGAAACATGATCGACAAGAAACAACATCACTTGAAAGAGAAAATTTTAATGTCATTTTCATTTGATTTTTTTTGTATTTCTGAAGAAGGATTTGATAACCATTCATATGAATGAAGAGGGTTTCGATATGAAAAGTTTTCTTTTTGATGGATGGATGCACATATGAAAAGCATTTGCTTTGTTTTGCATTTTTTTTTTCTTTTTCGCTTGAGTCAACTGTCTTGCTTGCAATCATCAAACTAGTCTTTATTTTCAATGTTTTGTGAAAACTGAGGAATGTCATACATCTGAGGTCTAAATTTAAGATTATTACATTTTGACTCTCTCTTTTTTTTTGAGACATCAGTGCACACATGCTTGAATTTGTTGGCAAGTGGAGAAATGAGAGATGTTTAGAAGGGTTTGGAGGAGAATGGGATAACTGTATGGACAAAGTCATTCCTCATATAATCCTCAAAGGAGATGTGATATGAGAATGTCAGGGTGAACACGAGATACACAAAGGGTGCCCCAGCTTGATGTTATGGAAAATGAGCTGGGGTTTGGATCCATGAAAGTTAGGGTGAGAAAATTTCAAATGAGATTTGCAAAGCTGCCCCGTCTTGAGGTTATGGATTGATGAAAAACTTGTGTGAAACCCACAAAGCCGCCAATTTTTTGTTTGCTTTTTTTTTCTTTGTTTATTGTGGCATGGGTTGATGAAAAACTCAGGTGAGACTCACAAAGTTGTCCCGGTTTTTTCTTTGGCAAGGGGTTCCATTTGGAAGAGGTATTGGACATGAAAAGGATCGGCTAAAAGGATGGTCCCAAATTAGTTTGATTTCTTCTTTTGCATGCTTCTGGTTAGATGGCAGGGTGATCCCCTCTTCCCGAGACATTACTTTTTCTTCTTTTTTTTCTTTTTCTTTTTTTTTTCTTTTTCTTCTCTTCTCTTTGTTTTTACGACACATTGAAAATCATTTCCCCTTATCGCAAAATTAAGCTTCATGAAAGTTTTAGCAAACATTATCCAATCTGCATGGACTTTATTAAGCTTGTAACGTGGCTAAGGGCTAAAAGGTATTGAAAGAAAGGATATAAAGGCCCAAATGAATGTTTGTTGGTTATTATTTTTTGAAACAAGGGTTATCATCTAGGCATTGCATCAACTATTTGACTTTTTGAGCACTTTGCTTTTCTTGAACTTCGTTTTTCATTCTTTTTGCTCAACACTACTTTGTAATTTTTTGTTGTTCTTTTTGTTTTTTCTTTTCTTTTGTTTTTTTTATTCACTCTTCTTGATGAATTTTCTTTATTTGATCATTGAGTGCTCTTCATTTGCATCATGAGTCGACTCCTACCTGATGACAACCCTTGCTTTAGGATGATTTTGAAAAAAGAATTTATTTTTGGCTCAAACAGGGTGACAATGGATATATTTTTGCTTTTAGGTAAAGACAAGAAGGCCACACATCATTTTGAACTCTGATTGCTTTATTTTCAAAAGATTAATTTTGCGACTGGATGACCTCAACATAAGTCGTTTTTTTTTTCTTTTCTAGACTGCCCTTTCAGGTTTTCAATCTAGAGGGCCTCTTCTTTTTTTTTTTTTTGGAAAATTCTTTCGTTCTTTTGTTTGCCTCAATGGATTCAAGGATCACCCAACTAGCGCAAGCGAGAAAAATTTTGACCAGGCCAACTTGCCCCAGTGTAAGGGTTTTTGTTACTGAGGGCAATGACAATGTTTGTTGGGGGAAGATCCTTTATTTTGGGGAAACTGAAGGGTGAAGGTTTTCAAATAACATGTGCACAAACGTCTTGAGAGAAATGTCAAATTGTTATTTTTTATTTAACATTTGACCTCGGAAAAGCCTGACACTACAACTTTTGTTTTTTTTTCTTTTTTTCATTTTTTCATTTTTTTGCTATCTTCGAAAAACAAGAGTTTGATGATTTGTAAAAAAAGACAAGTGACTTAAGATTGCCTTCATTTTTTTCAATTTTGTTTTCTTTTTTTTTTTTTTACAATACCCTTTCAGGACTCGATTCCAGCACTACTTGGAGAAACCCTGTGGCGAATGTTCGCATTACGAGTAATGGATGACATCATGATATCAATGAGTATACTTCCCCGGTAGCAAGACTCTTCTCAACATCAAATTCACTTGTACAATGGCTTATGCTTTCTTATGTGGCCCTAAAGCCTGCTTCAAATCTTCGTGGCATCTGCAGGGATATTCTCAAGTCATGCCCCAACATTAGACTGACTTTCTTCAAACTTTAACCATCTTCAATCAGTCAAAGATTGCATTTGAGCTTGAACACCCAACGCTTTTGGTGGCATGACCGATAGCCTCTTCGTGGTAATCACCTTTTGTATCATGAGTCTTAAGGTATTGAGGCTTTAAAGGCTTCATGTAACAAGTAGAGACCAAACCCTTTTTTTTTTTTTTGCGCAGAAGACTTGAAAGCAATGTTGCATAAGTCATATGTATAAGAGTGAAGCTTACAGGACTTTTGTCTTGCTCAACATTTTTCTACCTAGCAACTTGGTGGGAAATTGAGCTTGGGTCAAGTATCCCATTTGTCTTGCAATTGTTTAAAGTGAAGGGTAGGCCAATAGGATTTGAGCGATAGGAGGTGATTGAACTCTTTGCTTTCTTCTCTTCCCAAGCTTAAACCCGACTTGTTCATATTTGTTATCATGGTATGACCTTGTGGGATTTTTCCAATCCTCACACCAATTTCAATTCTTTATCTGATTATCACCATGTTTATGAAATTTGAGGAAACACTTCTCACCATATGCTCATAGAAGGGTGATTGCAGAGTATTCAGGAATGTGTAAACCATCTTGTTATTACTCATAAGAGACTTTCCTTGAGTAACACTTTTTCCACCTTTGGACATACTCTTTGAATGATTTTGAGTCCTTTTTCGCCATGCTCGGAAGTTGCGATTTATTAGGTGCCACATCCATGTTATATTTGCACCGCTTCAAGAAAACATCCACCAGATCCTCCCAAAACCGGATGCACGAAGGTTCAAGAGGAGTGTCCCGGTTTAGTGTCATGTCAATCAAACTATCATGGAAGAAATGAATTAACAACTTTCCATCATATGCATACATAACCATTTTCTTGCCATACGCCATGAGATGAATCTTAAGACAAATGGTCCTTCTAATTTCTCAAATTTGGGCAATTTAAACTCTGAAGGTATCATCACATCTTCTTTAACAAGCTTTTAAACCTATCCCATGCTTGCCCGAGAGTCTCTATCATGCCCTGATTGAATGATGAGATTTCCAGTCTTCCCTGTGTAATTTTTGATTGTGGAAAATATTTCTTGACAAATGCTCTAGCCACAGTCTCCCATGTAGTAAATGTTCCTTCAGGGAAAGAGTTGAGCCATGTCTTAGCATTGCCTCCCAATGAGAACGGGAACAAGCTAAGCCTCACCATTTCATCTGATACACCTGCCATCTTCACTATATTGCATATTTCACTGAATGTTGTCAAATGGTCATAGGGATTCTCATTTGACAGGCCATGAAACTGTTTGCTCTGCACCAGGTGTATAAGTGTTGGATTCATCACCATGTTGGTCGTTTGATCTGCAGGCATGACTATGCTGCTAAAATGGAATGGGCCAACCATATCTGATTGGTCTGCAAGAGTACGTCTTGGAGGAGTTCTCTCAGCCATCTCCTCTGTTCTTCTATCTGGTGAAGGTAATAGTAATCTGTCAGGTGAAGGAAACAAATCCCTAGATGGGCGTATGACTCTCCTTCTCCCACTTGTCTCACTTAAGCCTTTAAGAAGAGGTTGCGTATTTTTCTTGCTCCTAGTATGTCTCGTCTCCTGTTGCATGCACAAGAAACAAAAACCCTTGTAGAACTTTTTTATATTTTATAAAATAAAAAAAATAAAAAGAGAAAAACAATATATACAATCAAGTCACACTTAATCAAGTTACACTACTAGATAAGTTAAACGACGAGTCCCCGGCAATGGCGGCAAAAACTTGTTAAGTCCCTGGCAAGTGTACCAGATCGTTATCAAGTAATATAAGCGGGTAAGTCCGAGTATCGTTTTCCCAAAGGACTCTTAGGCCTTAACTTTCGTGTAACCTAATCGCATAAGACTTGAGAAAAGAATAAATTTGGCAGTTGTACAAAACTAAACATGCAATGCAATTGATTCAATTGGTTTTGAGAACTATGGATGAATGGTGTTGTTGGGGTTTATAATTTCATCTTATCCACTCTCATATATCTACTCTTCTTATTTAATTCACTTGTTTACCTAATTGCCATGCAAACTTTCTTAATTACCCTTAGCCCAATTCCTTGGTGAAAAGAGCCTATTACTAATTACCGGCTTGCTATCCCTAGCCTCCCCTAGTATCTAATAATGCAAGTTGTTCTGAAGCAAATGCAATTGACCGTCCTATCTCTATCCTTAGGCGATATTGGCATAATCAAGGAATTTCCCACCAGTTCATGACATTACTGTACGTCCCCATATCGATAAAGACAAACATCATTTACTGAATGAGTTAAACAATAAAAGCATTGAGTGCAAATGAGAACCCAACAATTGATAAACAAGTATACGACAAGCATATGAAATAAATAAGAATTTCAATATATATGAGAGTTTCAAAATATTACATTGTTCCCCAACAACAAAGGGTTTAGTTCACCATAATCATGGTGAAACTAGATGAAAATAATGAAAGAATGAAAGAGATAACCCTAAACTTCGTTGAATGGAGCCTAAGCATCCAAGGAACCTCCTCCAAGGTGTATGGAATAGCTCTGGACGTTCTTTCTGCCAAAAGAATCCCTATCTAATTCGCACTAGGGCTATATATAAGCCCAAAAAGATAACAGAAAGATTTACAGAATCTAGCTAAAAAAACAAACAACCGCCCAGGCGCCTAATTTGACCACTCAGCCGTTTGCCTCTAGCCGCTCTGGCCGCTCAGCGGTCAGTTTTGCCACTGAGCGGTTTGCCTCTAATCGCTCTGAGCGCTTAGCGGACCATTCTGGCGCTCAGCAGCTTGTTTGACCCTTCTTTTCATCATTTTTCTCCTTCTTTCATGGGTCTAAGTCCACCTTACTTCACTTCCATCTTTAACTCATCCAAAAACCCTGCAAAACAATGCAAAACAAGCATAATATCTCTAAAACCAACTTTTTACTCTCAAGAGACTCAACTTAAGTGTTTTACTTGATTTAGAGCTCATTCTAAGCCTCAAAGAGTGTGTTTTACTATCAAATTTAAGTATAAAAATAACGGTTTTTAGACCGTTATCAATGTTCTGACCTTAAATTGTTTCATTTTCTTTGTGATTTTAACAGTTTGTTGATTTGTGCTAGTGAAGCGTTAATTCTCGGTTGAGATTAACAATTGGATTTAGGATATGTGTGATCCGAACCAATATAAAGGTTACCTGTGCAATTTTCTCTCTTCCTTACTCTTTAAAAGTGATTAAATTTTTTTAAGGAATTTTTACATTTATGATAAAAATATTAAAAGAATGATTTGAGATAAGAAACCAATTCACTCCCCTCTTGGTTTGTTCAAGGCGCTAACCATTCTGTTCCACCACTCTGACATAAGGAAGTATAATCAGGTAATGGGAGCTGACCTTTCTTTCTTATTATTTTGTAATAGGCATTGATGGTTTAATATTGTGGTAGTGTGAGAGGAACACTCCTTATTATTGGTTTTTCAGTGTGGACATTGTCGATGAAAATTGTTTATAATCTTGTATTGAATTTGTGAATATGTAAATGATAATATTGTAAGTAGGTGCTAATTTTCTTTTGATTGTTCTATGTTCTTTAATTCGAAATATATGATTGTGAAGTCGTGGGTTGTGAATGTCTGATTGTTGGATCGATGTTGAGATGAGGATAATGTGAAATTTGTGAAAACTAGTAAAGGAACACTTTGGCTAAGGAAAGACAATGTACTTAAGTTTTCCATTGAGACACACCTCTCTTTCTTGGAAGTCTACTCAACAAGCTTTCACTTATTCGTTTTCCTCTTTCAAAATTGAAAAATAACTTTTCATATAAAAGTTAATCAATAATGTGAGGGTTTGGTTTTCTTTTATTAGGTTTTCATTATTTTTTCATTTTCAAAGTTACTTTAGTAAAACCTCAATTCCCACTTAGTCTACCGTTAGATCAACCTGAAAATTTTATATATGGTTCATAAGACATAGTAATCTTGTAACACCCCTTCTCAGAATGTCACAGAAAATTTTTCCAAATTATATGTTTACATTTAACGCCACAACATTTATTATTATTACACAATAAGAACATCAGAGTTTTTAAGAGTAATTATTGGATTACAATCCAAATCTTAAAAGTAGTTTAAAATTACAAACCACAATGTTTCATAATTTAAAATACATATTTAGAAATCCCAAAGAGTGTTTCCCAACACAGTCTCGCACTAAATCTTCGGTTTTACCTGAAACATCATCTACTCTAGTATAACAACACGAGTTATACGATCATCGTAGACACACAAGTAGGGTGAGCTAACCGAATACAGAAAAAGATAAGTTACAGATAAATTTACTTACATCCTTTGAACATTTAATAATATTATTAGCGTATTAATAAGATCATACTACCTCTATGTGTAACTTCGGAAACTACTCGCTTCTCATCTCTCAAACGTATTAATTGGATTTATCTCGGTTTTTCTACACATCTAATAAATATATAACAAAGCCAGTCCCTCATATGGACAGCGAATAAGAGTCGTCCTACGTACACCGCTTTGGACATATCTCCTTGGTTCTTCAAGGACTTACGAGTAAAAAAATTGGTGAGTAACATCTATTTACCAAGCACAATACTCAGCACAAGTCAGAAACCCTTGACGAGATATTTGTACCCTCTTGAAAGAGGAAAAGTAACAGGACTCAAATCCATCTATCGTCTTACATAGACAAAAGGAAATCATCCCTTTTAAATACCGAGATAAAACATAAAGAACTCTATTGATACACGACAAGACTAGAAAATCAATACATTTTCTGTGAAGAACAATTGAGGGTTACTATTTAATAAAGATAACAAGGTTGCTGTATAAAAAGGAGTGACCAATTTTGATCTGAACTAATTTAGAAAGATTAAAACTTTCAATTAACACTTAACAGTAACTATTTCGGTTAAACCATTTCAGTTAAACCGTGAATGAAAAAAAAAAAAAAACGAATCTTTGCCATAGTTAATTATTTATAGTAGTATAAGAAATAGAAGGTCTGATACCTTTATTTCTATCAAGAAAATAAACATGAAATGATGCTATACTTTATTAAAGTAATAAAATAAGAAGAAAAAGAGTCGTAATCTAGGGGATAAAGTAAGGTATAATCCCTTAGAATCTGTGAAGCTTATTATGTGGTAAATAAGATTAATACACGGTCACTTATTTTGCCGTTTCAAAATATTTGAAATTAATGTAATTGCCCAGAAAGAATTATATGAAATAAAATATTAAAATATAATCCTTTCAAGATATATGGCTAGTCTGACACCATTACTGGCTTTTGATAGATTGAAATAACTGAAACAAAAGCAAAACAACAAAAAATTTGCTTCCTCCGAGTTCAAAGAAAACTTTAGTGAAATAAATTAATTAATTGGGACAGTATGGCATTTTTCGGACACAATTTATTAAGAGTATCAAAAATATTTGTTTACTCTACCAGCAAGGAGATCATAAATTATGTGCCACACACGGTATCATATATCTATAATAGAAACATATTGTTATACTTAGATAGAAAACAAGCATCGTTCATTTATCCAGAGCTCACGGATTAACAAGAAAATCTACGAGAGTAATCATCATTCAGCAACCTTCGAACATATAAACGCAAGCATGATCATAAAGTCGAAGGTAAATCCTTACTTTCTAATACTAATGAAAGAAATAGATTAGCTCCCCAACCTCAGTCCAGAAAAGTTTGCTATCTCTCATTGCTCTACTGCTACTTTCCTTGAAGGTTCTATGCTTCTTCTATTCACCAAGAAACTCATATTATTCTCACATTCACTCTTCTATATTTTTTATTGTTTTTGTTGATTTCATTAGACTAGAAGGCTGGCGTTTTATACTTCTTTTCAACAACCTAATGGTTTGGACAGTTCTAATCAAAGAGGAACCAAGTCCTATAATTTTAATTCCTTGTCTCCACAACTACTTTCAAATTTTTTGCATGTTTTTTTTTTTCATTTTCTTGCAGTGTATAAGTTTTGTTGTATGAAGCCAAATTATCACATACGCTAGGGTGGAAAGGAAAAAGAGAAGATTATGTGTTGGGAAAAAGAGAAATTTATATGTCATGGATGATGAAAATGAGAAAGCTACGGCATTCTCAACCACAAAATCTGAATTATTGACATTTACGTGACAAGGACATGTTTCCTAATCGAATGATAATTATCCAATAATAATTATAATGGACAGTTTTCAATTCTCAGGATCGTATATATACCAAGCTTAATTCACTAATTTTTAATTCAAAATATTCAAAGATTAAATAATTCAAAAGAAAACATGTCCAAGACAATTACAACCATTATTAATTGTAATTAATTTCTTAAAAGTTGCTAATGAAATTTGTACTAAACCTATTGTCCACTATCTTTGCAAAAGTTACCCTTCTTCAATAATTAAAGATATAGCTTCTACCAAGAAAATGCCAAAATTTCGTATGCATGGTTTTTATTTATTATTATTAATATATATATTTATAATAAACTTTAATTTTAACTTTAAATTAATAAATACGATGCAACTATCAATCATAATTTCACAGCAGAAATATTAAGTTTCATAAGATTCACCTTTATTTGGGAATAACTTACTTGGGAGATAAATAAAATAATTTATTGTATTTATTTTGGGTCTCACAATCTCCCCAACCACAAAAATTTTCGTCCTCGAAAATTATGAAAATTGCGGTTATTAAGAGAATAAATGAGGGTAGTTCTTCCTCATATCCTCTTCCAATTCCCAGGTGATCTCTTGATTCTTTTCATCCCACAACACTTTCATTATGTTGATGCTCTTTCCCCGGAGTTGTTTAGATTGAACATCTAGAATGCGAACTGGATTCCTATCCACAAATCCACTTTGACGGTTAGGATTTCTAATTTGAAGTTTGTACCTAGGGGAATCAATTTCAAAATTTTGAGTAAAATGACCACCACTTTTTTTTTGGTCATTGAGTGACCTAGATAAAATATCAATCTCCACTTCATTCACCATTAGATTGACCTTAAATTTTGATATGTAGTTCATAAGGTATATTGATTCATCTTGGCCGCTCAAATTTTTAATTAGACGTTTTTGCTTAGAGGAATTAATTTCGCATTTTGGGTAGAGCTGAAAAACACCTGAATTCTATCATTGAGTTGTCTTGGTAAAATCTTCATTTCTAGCTAATTAACCAAATTGGCCTGAAAGTTGGATATGTAGTTCCTAAGACATATTTATTCACTTGGAGTACTCACATCTTTAATAGGATGTCTATATTTTGAGAAATTAGATTCGTATCTCATAGAGAACTCAACATTACCATAATTATATTTTTGGTCCATCTAGGTAAAATTAAGATGTTTTCTTCATTAGCTGTTGAATTGAATTGAAAATTTTATCTTGGGATCTAGATATGTTGTTACTTACTTTTACTTGAGATGAAAATAATGATGGTAGTGAGATGAATCTCCGAGTAATCTTGATAGTGGGTTATGGGAGTTAGCATTCTCTAATTGTACCTTGTAGAACCAATAATGTGATATGTCCATTAGCTGTGTGTGAAGGATAATAAACGAGATAGGTCCAATAGCTACGTGTGAAACACAAATAGTGTGATATGCCCAATAGATGCATGTGAAGGACCAGTAATGTGATGTGTCCAATAGTTGTGTGCGAAGGACAAGTAATGTGATGTGTCCATTAGTTGTGTGTGAAGGACAATAAACAAAGTAGGTCCAATAGTTGTGTGTGAAGGACCAGTAATGTGATGTGTCCAATAGTTGCGCGTAAAGGATAATAAACAAGATAGGTCCAATAGTTACATGTGAAGGACCACTAATGTGATGTGTCCATTAGCTACATGTGAAGGATAGGAACCAATAAGTCTTATAATTGTGTGCGAGAAACGAAATACTTCCAAGAGATGTTGAATTCAGTCAAGGTAGAGTGATAAATGGATTTGATTGAACCATGTAAGGTATGTGTGAGGCAAGAATTATGTATGAGGCATTAGTGATCTTATATTATAAGTGTTGAGATTCTTGATAGGGGGAGCACTAGTTTAGCTAAACCTGCAATCTCAAAGTTTCTGGTTTTTGATGATGACAACACATAATTAATAACACATGTGATTGGTGTGTTCCATTGTACTACATGTTCATTGCTTTTATGATTGTGATCATATGAGAACATGTTTATGTTGTTTCTGTGATGATCATTGCAATTCACTATGTTTTATACATGAGATTTTATCTGTGATTTCATGACAAATGTTTTGGAAAAGAAAAACCACATGCACTTTTGTTGAACTTTAATTGTGCGACAAAACAGCGGTTTTAAGTCGACTTCATTATGAAGTAAGTCGATTAAAACTTGTGGCTTTCCACAAACTTTTTCAAAGTCTGCTGCGAGAATTTTTGAAGAGAAAGTTTTTCAAAACTATGCATTTAACTGTTATATAGTCGATTATGTGCGCAAGCCATTTGACTAAGTTTGTTATGTTTTGAAATTCTGGTAATGCTTGACATGAACTGTCTAACGGCTATATTTTTAATGTGTTTGACCAAGCATTAATTGAGAATCAACTGCATTAATTGTGTATCAATTATTTGCTTTGATTGCTACTATTTGGTATAACTGTCATGTTATATTCGACTCCATTAGTAGCGAAGTCGACTTGAGAGCGTCAGAATTATGGAAAACTATAAATAGACGTGAATTTGAATTCTGTAAGAACAAGAAGTGATTCTAACGATTTTGTGACTTGCTTCAGATTTGTGATATCTTACGGAACGAAGAAAAGCTCCAAGAATTCATAAAAGAGTTTGTGGTGTTCATCTTTGGCGATTACTTGAAGAACAAGAATTGTGTGTTTTGACATTCTGATCAATCTGCACTTGAGGTGTTATCTGTGTGATCAGGTTTTCTAAATCTTTTGAAGATTGGTGTATTGCCCTGTTGTGATTACAGGAAAAAGACGTGCAGCTTTCTGGACTTTTAGGGTTGCTCAAAGGGTTGAAGACAATAGGAGAGGGGATTCATGTTGCTGGTCTTTTGTTGGGGCAAATCGGTAAGTGTACCGAGTCGCACAAGTAATATAAAATGGTAAGACCAAGTATCATATCCCAGAGGACTCTCAGCGCTGAACAGTTGTGTGAAAACATGATTAATTAAGACTTCAAAATAAAAAGAGATCATTGGGTTTGGACAAAAATAAGAAAATAAAATAAAATGCAATTGATCAGTGGCAAAGGAGCACAGAGATGAATGGGGATTGATTAATATGAGATGGGTATGTTGTTGGGGTTAGATTTCACCAAGTTCCCTCTCATGTATATAAGAATTCTTCTTTATGCATTAATGCCACTATCCCTCACTAAATAACTTTAACTTGATCCTTCGGTAAATAAGCATGGCCCTAATTACTAGTTCATACAATTCCTAGCATTCCTGGTAAAAATATGTGAAGATCAAGAGGTTAAGACGACTAAGACTCATACCCTCATCCCTGAGCAATATAACCCATAGGAGTAATTCAACAAGAACCTGAATTGAAAGGAACCTCGTGGCATGCATGCAATTCATTGATAATGCTATTGTATAAGCAAGAATAAAAACAGATGAATTACTCTAACAATTAATGAAAAAGCATATGAAATTAAGAATCAATTCATATACATGAGAGTTTACAAGGTTACATCATTCCCCAACAACAAAGAGAAATTAGTTCCCCATAGACATGGGGGAACTCTATGAACAATGGAAGAAAGAATGAGAATGGAAGATTAAAAGTAGGCTAAGAGTGTATTGCTATGCTCTTCTTTGCCAGGGATGAAAAACCTAGAGCCCGAGGGTCATTTAAATAGTGTCAGAAGTGCTCCAGAGTTAGGCCCGGTCCAAAAGAATCAAAACAGAGCAGAAACAGGGCCTGATCCACGTGAAATCACACTCAAGCGTCGAAAGGAGGTCGCCCAGACGTGAATTGACAATCATTTTGGGCGTGGGCGTCAGATTTCGACGCCCAGGCTACGAAGCAGCGCCACCCAGGCGTCAAGGTCCACTGTTGACACTCTGGCAAGTGTACCAGATCGTTTCAAGTAATATAATTGGTAAACCCAATATCGTTCTTCCCAAGGACCTCGAAGGCCTTACCGTTCGTGCAAATTGAAATCGTAAGACTTGTAAAGAAAATTAATTTGTAGTTTGGATGCAAGAAACAATAAATAAACATGCAAATGCGATTGATTCAATTAACGAGAAAAAGACTATGGATGAATGGAGTTGTTGGGGTTTACAATTTCATCTTATCTACTCTCTCTCATCTACTCCTCTTATTTAATTTTCTTTGTTATATAATTGTTATGCAAACTTTCTTAGTCTACCCTTAACCCGATCCTTCGGCGAAAAGAGCCTATTATTAATTACTGGCTCGCTATCCCTAGCCTCCCCTAGTAACTAATAATTCATTATAAATGGAAGCGAAAACAATTGATCGTCCTACCCCCCTATCCCTAGGTGGTATTGCTAAATCAAGGAATTTCCCCCAGTTCATGACAAGTATTGTACGTTCCCGTATCAATAAAGACAAACAACAATTATCGAATGAGTTAAATGATAAAAGCATTAAGCGCAGATGAGAAACCCAACAATTGATAATCAAAGCATACGACAAGCATATAAATAAATAAGAGTTTCAATAAAAGAGAGTTTCAAAATATTACATTGTTTCCCCCAACAACAAAAGGGTTTAGTTCATCATTGTCGTGGTGAAACTAGATGAAAAATGATGGAAGAATGGAAAAGCAAACCCTAGATTAGATAAAAAGGAGCCTAAGCATCCAAGAGATCTTCTCCAAGGAGTGAAAATTAGGTCTGGCCGCCCCTTTCTGTCATAAGAATAATTCTGAAGTCGCAACAAGGCTATTTATAGCTGAGGAGCGTCACAAAAATCAGGCCCAAGCCCAGCAGACAACCGCCCGACGTCACACTTATGTCGCCCGGTGGTTTACCCATAATCGCGTCACCGCCCGGCGGTGAGTTGCATCACTAGGCAGTTTGCCTCTAATCGCAAAATCGTCCGGCGTCAACGCCTGGGTGTCAGACAGTGGCATCACCTAGCATTTGGCCGCCCAGCGTTGGATTTTGATGTTGGGCGGTTCCTAGACTCTTCTTTTCTTCATGTTTCTTCCTTTTTTCTTGAGTCTAAGACCTTCATCTTCAACCCCATTCTTCACTTTCATCAAAAATGTTACAAAACAATGCAAAACAAGCATAATATCGCTAAAAATAGCTTTTGACTCTTAATTGACTCAATTTATGTGTTTTGCTTGATTCTAAGCTCATTCTAAGCCTTAAAGGGTGTAATTTGGTCTCAAATGAAGTATGAAAATAACTGTTTTTCAACCGTTATCATCCACCGCCGAGGCGGCGGACATCGATTTTTCTCGCTTCAGTTGCGCTCCTGGTCGCCCGGGCTGCGTGTTTTCCCTCCTTCTGGTGCCTTTCTAACCCCTTCTGAGCTTCCTCCTCTTGGTCTTTCATCTCTTCTTTCAGTATTACCTCAATCTCTGTCAAAAAAAGGGGAATTAGTCATAAAATCATTGAAATTAACCTCAACTCTCTTGTTCACATAATTTATTCAAAAAGGATGTGTCCAAGAAAGTTTCTAAGTGAAAAAGGGTGCTTTTAGTATCAAAATCATACCACAAATAACGGTGTTTTAAAGCGTTATCACAACCCCAAACTTAGAACTTTGCTTGTCCTCAAGCAAACAAAATGTAACTCATCTCTTTAGAAGAGTCAATACAATGACTCAACCTTTTTCAAAAAGTTTTTCTTTCAAGGCAAAGAATTACTTTTATCAATTCAGCATGAAGATCTCAATCAAGATATGCATAAGTCAATCAAAGTCAATGTGATGCTCAATTACTTCCAACAGGTGTTATCCTTAAGAATGATCAATCAACCAAGCAAAGATGCAATCAGAAATTCAGACAACTATTCCTCACCAAGGAAAGTGTTTCACTCATGCACTCAAAAGCATATCATTCAAGCACTCAAAAGTGTCTCACTCAGCTCACAGGTGTGGTGTTTCTCTATGTTATCACGATGTCACACAAATTAATTTTGCCTTTCACTTAACCACAACCAAACATTCTCACAAGCAGGTTATCATCACAAGGGCTTTTCATGGCTTGTAACTTGGCTGGGCTAAGAAGGAAATTGCTTTTTCTGGTTGGCAAAATTCCTTGAGTTAAGAGAGACATTTTATGAATTTATCATTCAAGAACAACTCTCTTTCTTTTTTCCAGCTTTCCCCTACAGTGAGCTTTTTCTTTTCTTTTGAATTTTCTTTTCTCACTTTTTCTTTTGCCTTTTTCTTGCTTTTGTTCTTCAATTGCTCACTACCTAGAGAATTGGGTTGTTATCTGGCAACCCCAAACTTGAACCTTTATCAGTACCTCATCAAATGTTCTCACGGTAAAGATTTTTTTTTCAAACAGGTTTTTCAAGACATGCATAAGGTTCAAGGTTCAAAGGTTAGAACAACTTGTTCTCTTTTCAGTGGGCAAAAATTATGTGAAGGCTTAAAAGAATAAGGGATGACAAAAGATGGCCTTGATCATATGGAACCTGCAAGCAAGTAGTTCAATCACAGAAAATTTGGGCAAATCATTCATGCTTTCAAAGTAATAACAATTATTTAAAAACAACTCTGAAGCCCAAAACTCACACAGGTAAACTCACAAGCCTCAAAATTTAGAAAGACATCCTGCTCAGTATCTCAATCAAACTTTATCTCAATCACCTGTCTTACCAATTGGGATTCATCACTTATAGCATATCATGCATCCTCTCAACCTCAATCAAACAATATAATCTCATAAAGCAAAACCCATCACAGAAAACAGGCATAGTTGAATCAAAATTCATTTCATTCAAGCATAGCACACAAAAAAATAAAATAAAATGGAATAGAACAAAAATTAAAACCAAAAATAAAAATTCAAACTAGAAGTTCAAAGAACTGAGTTGCCTCCCAGCAAGTGCTTCTTTAACGTCACTAGCTTGACCCAATGGGCTCGTATCACATCAACCAGCTGCATGACTGTAGAGAGGCGTTCCACCTCCCCACCCAGGTAATGCTTGAGGCTTTGTCCATTGACTACCCAGCTTCTTTGTGGGTCTTCGACGGTTGGGTCTGTTAACTCAATTGCTCCATGGGGGAGGACATTCTTGATCAGGAACGAGCCAGACCACTTGGACTTCAACTTTCCAGGGAAAAGTTTAGTCGAGAATTGAATAGCAGCACCTGCTGTCCTAGAGTAAAGACCTTTTTTACCAGCTTCTTGTTATGATAGTACTTCACCTTTTCTTTATAATTTTTAGAAGAATCATAGGCGTGTAGCCTCATCTCCTCAAGCTCAATAATTTGCCTCCTTCTCTTTTCTGTAATGTCACCAGGATCAAAATTCAGGAATTTTAATGCCCACAGTGCTCTATGTTCCATCTCCACTGGTAGGTGACAAGTCTTTCCATAGGCCACTTGGAAAGGAGATAATCCAATGGATGTCTACATTGCAGTTCGATATGCCCAAAGGGCATCATCTAACTTTTGAGACCAATCCTTCCTTGATGTGGCGACTGTCTTTTCCAGGATCCTTTTTATTTCCCTGTTAGAAACTTCAGCTTGCCCGTTTGTCTGAGGATGATAAGGTATAGCCACTTTATGTCTCACACCATAATGTTTGAGTACTTTTGCAAGCTGATGGTTGCAAAAATGAGATCCTCCATCACTAATGAGTACTCTGGGCATTCCAAACCGGGAGAAGATTTTCTTTTTCAAAAATTTAATGACAGTACTGGAGTCATTTTTGGGGCAAGCCAGTGCCTCTACCCATTTGCTTACATAGTAAACTGCCACCAATATATATTCATTTTGAAGAATGGTGGGAAAGGTCCAGCAAAATCTATGCCCCAAAATTCGAAAACTTCGACTTCCAGAATGCCTTGCAATGGCATTTCATGACCCCTGGAGATGGTTCCTGTCCTTTGACACTTGTCACAGTTTATGGCATGATTATGAGCATCTTTAAAGAGGGTAGACCAGTAAAATCCTGACTAAAGTACCTTTGTGGTTGTCCTTTCTCCACTAAAATGTCCTCCATAAGGTGAATCATAACAGTGCCATAGAATTCCTTCCACTTCTTCCTTAGTCACACAGTGCCTCAGAAGATTATCTGCTCCAATTTTGAAGAGGTAAGGGTCATCCCAGACAAACTGTTTAGCATCATGCAAAAATTTCTTTCTTTGTTGCCAGTTGAGATCTTCCGAGATGACACTTGCAGCTTTGAAATTGGCCATGTCAGCAAACCACGACCTTTGTTGAATGTACATGAGTGTTTCATTTGAGAAAGATTCCCAAATCTTTGTTTCCTTGCTTGTGACTTCATTATTCACCAGTCGGGATAACTGATCAGCAATTACATTTTCACTCCCTTTCTTGCCACAGATTTGCACATCAAATTCTTGCAATAGGAGTACCCATTTGATCAATCATTGTTTGGAGTCTGGCTTGGCTAGCAAATATGTAATAGCCACATGGTCAGCATAGATAATTACCTTAGACCCAATGAGATATGGTATAAGTTTCTCCAAAGCATACACAATAACAAGAAACTCTTTTTCCGTGCTGGCATAATTTAGCTAGGCTTCATTTAGGACTTTACTTGCATAATAAATGGTGTGAAAAACCTTTTCTCTTCTCTGGCCAAGAACTGCTCCTATGGCATAATTACTGGCATCACACATCAGCTCAAAGTTTTGATTCCAATCAGGAGCTATAATTACCGGAGCAGAAATCAATTTTTTCTTTAAAATATCAAAAGCTTTAAGGCACTCTTCATCCATCACAAAAGGAACGTCCTCCACAAGGAGGTTGCTTAGTGGTTTTGCAATTTATGAAAAGTCCTTGATGAATCTTCTATAAAAGCCAGCATGTCCCAAAAAGCTTCTGATTCCTTTCACATTGGTTGGTGGTGGAAGTTTTTCAATGACTTCTACTTTGGCTTTGTCCACTTCAATTCCGCTGGAAGAAATTTTATGACCCAAAACAATACCTTTTGTTACCATAAAGTGACATTTTTCCCAATTGAGAACCAGATTGGATTGGGTGCATCTTTTGAGTACTACATCCAGGTTAGACAAACACTGCTGAAAGGAACTGCCAAATACTGAAAAATCATCCATGAAGACCTCAATGCATTTTTCTATCAAATCTGCAAAAATTGTCTGCATGCATCTTTGAAAAGTGGCTAGGGCATTACATAGTCCGAATGGCATTTTTCTGTAGGCAAAAATTCCAAATGGATAGGTAAAGGCCATTTTTCCTTGGTCTTTAGGATCCACCACAATTTGATTATACCCTGAATATCCATCCAAAAAACAATAGAAAGCCTGACCTTCCAATCTCTCTAACATTTGGTCCATGAAAGGAAGAGCAAAGTGATCCTTCCTTGTAGCATTGTTTAACTTCCTGTAGTCAATACATATCCTCCATCCAGTAACAATTCTTATGGGTATGAGTTCATTCTTTTCATTGTAAATAATAGTCATCCCACCTTTTTTTGGTACCACTTGTACTGGGCTTACCCATGCACTGTCAAATATAGGATAAATAATATCGGCTTCAAGTAGCTTCAGTACTTCTTTTCTCACTTCCTCTTTCATTATTGGATTCAATCTCCTTTATGGTTGAGCAACTGGTTTGTAGTCATCCTCCATGAATATTTTGTGCATGCAATAAGTTGGGCTTATGCCTTTGAGATCTGAGATTGACCATCCAATAGCTCCTTTGTTGTCCTTGACCACTTCTATTAATTTTTCTTCCTCTGTGGGAGAGAGAGAATCATTGATGATGACTGGCTTGTTTCCCCCTTCTTCTAAAAACGCATATTTCAAGTGTAGTGGTAACATTTTTAGCTCTGGTTTTCTTTCCTTGACTTTTTCCTTTGAGTTCAACAAAGGGGCCTCTTTTAATTCTTCAAAATTATCCACGCCTTCCTTAGTCAATTTTTCATAATTGTCATCAAGTGCTTCTTCCAGAGAAGGATCATCACATACCTCCTTTTCTTGAATCATGCATATTTTGTCAAGAGTATCAAGATGAAAACAACCCTTATCATCTTTTGGGTGAGACATGGCTTAAAAGACATCAAAATTTACTTCTTCATCTTGCACTCTCACCTTTAGTTTGCCATTTTCCACATCAATTAGAACTCTTGCAGTCTTCATAAAAGGTCTCCCAAGAATAAGAGGAACGTTCACATCTTCTTCCATCTCCATGATAACAAAATCAATAGGAAACAGGAACTTGTCCACTTTTACCAACACCTCTTCAGCTACCCCATAAGGATATTTTAGAGATCTATCTGCTAGTTGGAGAGTCATCCGGGTAGGCTTAAGTTCCAAGCCTTCAATCTTTTCAAACATGGAGAGTGGCATGAGATTGATACTGGCCCCCAAATCAATTAATGCCTTCCCAATAGAGATATTCCCTATAGTGCAAGGGATAGTGCAACTTCCTGGATCTTTCAACTTGGGAGGTAATGACTTTTGTATGATGGCACTGCAGTTTCCCTGTACCTCAATTGTTTCCTCTTCAATGTACTTTCTTTTTTTAAAGAGGAGTTCCTTCAGAAATTTTGCATATGAAGGCATTTGCTGCAAGTCTTCTGAGAAGGGTATGTTGATCTCCAGTTTCTTGAAGATCTCCATGAAGCGCTCAAACTGCTTTTCTTTTTCCTTCCTAGAATAATTCCTTGGGTAAGGAAGGGATTTTTCAAAAACTTCTTTCTTCATTTTTTTTCATTCTCCTCCTCACTTATTTTTTCTTTTTCTCTCTCTCTTTTTCTTTTTCTTCCTTTTTTTTTCTTTTTTTCTCCTCTCACTCTCTTGTTTTTCTCTTTCTTTTTCATAATTTTCTTTTTCTCTCAACCTCTCTCTTTCTTTTCTCTCATCTAAAACTCTGTCACTTCTAGTGACAACTGCCTTGCATTCCCTTCTAGGCTTCCTATTGTTCTTGATATAATCCAGTTTCTGAGTTATGAACTTACAATGTGCCTCCATGTTTTTAAGTGATGCGTGAATGCTTTTCTAAATTGAGAGATTCCTTTAAAAACTATTTGAGAGTCTCCTCAAGCTTTGTAGCACTGTTAGCTTGTGGTGGTATAGTGAATAGCCCACCTACTTGCCCAAATTGATTTTCATTTATGCTTGAGTGAGATCCCCACTAGTGGTTGAAATTGCCTGGAACACCCTGCATCCTGCACAAATATTCTAGAGAGAGATTGTTAGTACAAAAATAAGAAAAATAAAAAATTAGGGATTGAAAAATAAAAATAAAAACTGGGAAAAATAAAAATAAAAAAATAAAATAAAGTCAAAATTAATCAAGGATCACACAAATAGAATAGCTTAAACCATGAGTCCCCGACAATGGCGACAAAAACTTGTTGGGGCAAATCGGCAAGTGTACCGAGTCGCACAAGTAATATCAAATGGTAAGACCAAGTATCGTATCCTAGAGGACTCTTGGCACTGAACAGTTTTGTGAAAACATGATTAATTAAGACTTCAAAATAAAAAGAGATCATTGGGTTTGGACAAAATTAAGAAAATAAAATAAAATGCAATTGATCAGTGGCAAAGGAGCACAGAGATGAATGGGGATTGATTAATATGAGATGGGTATGTTGTTGGGGTTA
>NW_014542361.1:810056-811852 GCF_000741045.1 Vigna radiata var. radiata | reverse complement strand
AGAAACCCAACAATTGATAATAAAAGCATATGAGTAAAATAAGAATTTCAATATAAGAGAGTTTCAAAAGATTACATTGTTCCCCAACAACAAAGGGTTTAGTTCACCATAGACATGGTGAAACTAGATGGAATTAAATGGAAGAATGGAAGAGTAAACCCTAGATTTGATAAAGTGGAGCCTAAGCATCCAAGAAATCTCCTCCAAGGAGTTTAGAACTGCTCTAGACGTCTCTGCCTGCCAAAAGATTACTCTGAGAGTGGCATTGGGGCTATTTATAAAGCATAAAAGTAACAGAATTTAAGCCCAAGCCCAGCATTGCATCGCTCAGCGGTTTGCCTCTAATCATCGGACCGCTCAACGGTTTGCCTCTAATCATTCTGGATGTTCAATGGCACTGCTTGGGCGAGAAATAGTGAATTCCCCCTCGTCTCTAGCGCTCAGTGATAACGGTTGAAAAACAGTTATTTTCATATGTCATATTAGACCAAATTACACCCTTTAAGACTTAGAATGAGCTTAGAATCAAGTAAAACCCAATAAATGAGTAAGTCGATAGTCAAAAGTTATTATTAGCGATATTATGCTTGTTTTGCATTGTTTTGGAGTGATTTTGATGAAAGTGAAGATGGGGGGTGAAGATGAAGGTCTTAGACTCAAGACAGAAGAAGAAAATTGACGAACAAAAAAGTCTAAGAACCGTCCGGCGGCAAAATTGCATTGATGGGCGGTCCAATGCGAGGAGGAGGCACCTGGCGTGGACGCTGGGCGGATTCGCGATTTGAGGCAAACTGCCGGGCAGTGGCCCCCTACCGTCGGGCGGTGACGCGATTATGGGTAAACCGTCAGGCGGCATAAGTGTGTCGTCGGGCGGTTGTCCGTTGGGCCTGGGCCTGTTTTCTGTGACGCTCCTCAGCTATAAATAGCCCTGTTACGATTTCATACTCATTCTTTTGACAGAAGAGGGCGGCCAGACCTAATTTTCACTCCTTAGAGAAGATCTCTTGGATGCTTAAGCTCCTTTTCATCTTATATAGGGTTTGCTCTTCCATTCTTCCATTATTTTCATCTAGGTTCATGATGAAGGTTGAAAAACAGTTATTTTCATATGTCAATTTGGACCGAATTACACCCTTTACTACTTGGAATGAGCCTAGAATCAAGCAAAACTCAATAAATGAGTCTGTAGAGAGTCAAAAGCTGTTTTTAGCGATATTATGCTTGTTTTGNATTGTTTTGTAGCTATTTTGAGAAAGTGAAGAATGGAGTTAAAGATACAGGTCGTAGACTCAAGAAAAGAGCAGAAAAATGAAGATTTAAAGAGTCGACGCACCGCCCGGCGGCACACTTGAACCGCTGGGCGGTTCTGAGGGAAACCGTCGGGCGGTGGTCCGTTGGGCCTGGGCCTGTTTTCTGATGCGCTCCTCACCTATAAATACCCCTATTTCGAATTCAGAGTCATTCTTTTGACAGGGGAGAGCGGCCAGACCTAATTTTGCTCTCTGGAGAGGATCTCTTGGATGCTTAGGCTCCTTTTCATCTTTTCTAGGGTTTGCTCTTCCATTCTTCTTCCATTTTTCATCTAGTTTCACCATGTTTATGGTGAACTAAACCCTATTGTTGTTGGGGGAANCAATGTAATCTTTTGATACTCTCTTTTATTAAAACTCTTGATTATTTATATGGTCTCCATATGTTTTGATTGATAAGTGTTGGGTTATCATCTATGCTTAAGGCCTTTATCGTTTAACTCATTCGGTAACTGATGTTTGTCTTTATTGATATGGGGACGTACA
>NW_014542361.1:804698-809243 GCF_000741045.1 Vigna radiata var. radiata | reverse complement strand
TAATGCATTGCTAATTGCTAGGGGAGGCTAGGGATAGCAAGCCGGTAATTAGTAATAGGCTCTTTTCGCCGAGGGATCGGGTTAAGGGTATGCAAAGAAATTTTGCATAACAATTAGATAATCAAGCACATTAAACAAGAGGAGTAGATAAGAGGGAGCGGATAAGATGAAATTATCAATCCCCAACAACTTCATTCATCCATAGTCTTTTTCGTCAATTGAATCAAACACATTGCATGTTTATTTTCTGTCTTTGCATCCACAACAATTAATCTTTTTCTACAAGTCTTACGATTTTAATTCACACGAACGATAAGGCCTTTCGAGTCTCTTGGGAAGAACGATATCGGGCTTTACCGATTATATTACTTGAACAATCTGGTACGCTTGCCAGTGAGTCAACACTCAGCGTCAAATTCCAACGCTGAGCGGTGGACTTGACTCTTCTTTTCTTCCTTTTTCCTCTTTTCTTGAGTCTAAGTCCTCCCTACTTCACTTTCATCTTCAATTCTCATCAAAACCCTGCAAAACAATGCAAAAACAAGCATAATATCTCTAAAAACAACTTTTGACAATCATGTGACTCAACTAAGTTTTTACTTGATTCTAAGCTCATTCTAAGCCAAAAAGGGTGTGTTTTGATATCAAATTCAAGTATAAAAATAACGTTTTTTAGACCGTTATCAAGCTAACACCGTAAAAGTGACATTGACGTGGCATGTCGATGGTGCTTTTTTAAATGATGTGGCCTAGTTATTTTGTTAATTAGGTGATTCTGACATATATATTATCATTTTTAATTAAAGATATTGGGAAAAAACTTAATTAAACCCAGGTCCTTTTTTTCGAAATAAGGATTGCAAAAAGAGAGTTGTTCTTCAAATTAGGGTTCATTGGGAGGAAATTTGGAATCAATTGTAGATGACCCATTCATGTGAGAACTGGGAGAACTACTAAGAAGACGCGATTAGGGTTCTTCGCTTTTCGCGATTGGGGTTTCGCATCTCTCGTAAGGTCACGATAATGAGAAAGGGGTTTATGTCATGGTCTTTGGTTCTTCTTTTGGTTGTAGGTTGTGCGAATGGAGTAGAGGGAGGCATTTAAGGCTTCCATGGCACGATTAAAACGAAGGTGGCTTGCGAGTTAGAATTTTGCGATTTGGTTTGATGATTTTTGGACTTCGTGATTCAAGTCCGAAGAGGATGATGAAGTATGATTTCGCGATTCTGGTTCTGTTTTTGGGTTCCTGCTAGTTTCTTGCAGGTTTCATTGGCTTATGGAGGGGCTATTTGTCCGACGAATGCAATGGTTTCTAGTAATTGGGGCTATGATGCTAGTTCGATGGAGAAGATGAATATTTCTGTGATTTAGGGCTTTTTCAAATTGGAGATTTCTATTTTTTAGGTTTTGAGATTCTGAGTTTGCAGGTATTCATGGAGATACAATCCCAGTGTAGTGGTTGCATAAATATGAATTGGTGGTGGCTATGTACAATTTTGCGGTGGCTAGTAGTGGTGATTTTGGTAGTTCGTGGTGACGCAAGGCTTGTGATAAAGATTAATTGATAGTTTGTGATTATTCATTCTTAATTTAAAAAAAATCCTAAGTTTAATTAAATTTTTTCCTAATTTCTTTAATTATAAATTATTAATATACACATCAAAATCATCAAAATAAAATAATTGACCCACATCAATTAAAAATTGCATTACGAGCATGTCACATTAATGTCACTAACAACTTCTAATTTAACGGTAGATTCTAATTGAAAAAATTTTTGCAAAATGAGAAGTTAATTAAGACGAAAAAAATAAAAAACTTATTTAAAATTTTCAACCTTTGACGAATGATTAAACGACATAAAAAAAAAAAAACTTTTACACCTACACGTTACGAAACTTTTCGGTAAACATTTTGTTAAACAAGTTTTCATTTGTTTCAAGAGAAATGTATCCTTAGAAGTGGAATTTATTTTTCTACCTAAATATAATTTTTAAAATTAATTTCTAATTTTTATGTATGAAGAGAATATGACGATTTGATGATATAAACAATTAAGTTAATTTATTTTCTCTATTTGTTGTATTGTCCTGTCTTTAAATTTAAATATATGAAGTTAATTTGTCATGTTAATTCTATTGCAACATGACTTCTTTTAAATATAAATATTTTATTTTTTCATATTTGAAGATCGTTTTTTAGTTTAGAGTTGGTGTAATGGATCTATTTTAATACAAACATGCAATGACATAACGAGGGTAACCTTTAACTTAGTTGCTGAACCTAAAAAGGTTTAAACACTATTTTCTTATGGTAATTGTAGTTTTGGATCTACTAATAATTGTTAGATCTAGCTACAATAAAATAAACCCCAAATTTATTCTTTAATTGAGATACAAACACATGTATATGATAAGTTGTTAGTCCTGATGAGTTATGATTAATTAATTATATTACAACACAAAAATGGGGTTGGAGTCAACACACCTTACCTCAAAAGTCAACAAACTACCATATATCTATTTAGTCCCAAAAGTAAATCAATTCAGTTCGAAACTTGGTTTAATTCCAATCTTTCTCGTTTCTCAGCCTCACACCACAACCCTCTCTTTATTTCTCACCACACCAGATTATTTCTCCCCCTTCGCATGAACCCGCCGGAGATTCCTGCCGGCGGAACCCCGCCGTCCAAGAAAGAGGTTCAGCTCCAGGGGCCTCGCCCGCCGCCTCTCAAAGTCAGCAAAGAATCGCACAAGATCAAGAAGCCGCCACCGCACCCCGCCGCCCACCGCCACTCCCACGCGCCGCCGGATCAGAATCAGCCCCAACGGGAACCGGTGATAATCTACTCGGTCTCCCCAAGGGTCATCCACGTCAAACCCGGCGACTTCATGGACCTCGTGCAGCGCCTCACAGGAGCCCCCTCCGGCGAGGACCCACCGGTCAGAGCGGGGGACGTGTCTCCGGCGGCGAGGCTGGCCTCGATTGAGAAGACGAGTCCATCGGAGAGGGAGAAGGTTTTACACAGCGGAAATGATGACTTGATGGGGATGTTAGATGAGGGAGTAGAGGTGGGTCAATTTCCAGGGATATTGTCGCCGGAGCCGGGGACCTTGCCACCGATTCCGGCTGTGTTTTCCCCGGCGAGAGAGGCGCTAACGGCGTCGTATTGGAACGAGTTTTCCCCGTCTTATTGGTCGCCGGCGAGTAGCTTTTTAGCGAGTCCGTCGGGTTTTCTTCCCGCGGCCGTGGCGTCGCCGCAACCGTCGCCGAACCTGTTCAGCCTTTTCGACTAAAGATAGGTTTTTTTTTTTTTCACTTGGTTTTGGTGATTATTGAGAATTTTGACATTAGTGGTGGTTCTTCTTCTACCTAGTGCCACTGTTTTTGTACAACTTGTAGAAAAAGAAGACTAAGACTTTTCCATTTGCCAGCTTGGTTTTCTACTTCACACAATTAATAATTATTATTATCATTATTTTTAACTCAAATACTTTCTTCATTCTCCTCTTTCTAATTTTGTTTTTGATTTGTAATTTAACATTTGAACCCAACAGGTTGTGTTTCAAAATTTCTAGTAATATATATATTTTGACTGTTGTTATAGTTATTGTTTTTCATTCAAGAAAATATATAATTTGTGTTTGTTTTATTGAAATATATATATATATATATATATATATATATATGAATGCTAAAATATGTCAGAAAAAGTATCTAAGTGTGCATTTGATTCTCATTCATTTGCCTTGGAACAGACTTGGATCTATGTTGAAGAAAAGGTGAATTTCATTTTTTTAATACATTTTTTTACGAGAAAATGTATTAATTGATTTTAAATGTTGGTATGATTGGAGTAAGGTTTATTTAGGAAAATTAACAAATTTGGTCTTTGAATATGTAAAATAACAGAACTTGTTTTCGTACTGAGCATAACTCATAAAATAGATATAAATAAGAAGAATCTTGAATCAAATATATACCTCAAGCACCATGCTTCCATTTTTTTCTTCACCACCTTTTACTCTACGCATGGCTTTCAAGTCTTCTTACTATCATTTATCTTTTTTTAATTAATAAGGATATCCTTAGCCAATAACTAAAATTTTATTCCTTCAATTGCTGAAATTTATTTAAGGATATCAACTGTTTGAATAAATGGGTTTTATACACTAAATTAATTACTGATCCAACTTTTGATTATGTAATAAGAAAATAATATTATCACGTAATTATTTCATGTAACATATTTTCACCATTGCACCTTTCTTCAAGTTATTGTGACATATTTTGAAGCATTGGCCACATCACTTTCAAATTGCAAGAGTCAAGATCAAAGGATTTAGTATCAAAATTAGGAAATAATATAAGAGATAAAAAGACAACATAAAAAAATAGAGATAAAGAGAAAAATCCCACAACATTTTGAAAATTTGAAAAATATTTATGTGATTTTATAATATATACATATATATATATATATATATATATATATATATATATATATATATATATATATATATATATATATATATATATATATAT
>NW_014542361.1:799937-804218 GCF_000741045.1 Vigna radiata var. radiata | reverse complement strand
ATATATATATATATATATATATATATATATATGAGCATGTGTATCAAAATTTATGAAATGAATATATTTCTGTCCAAATTTTGACAAAGATTCTAATTCAATTTTTTTCTTCTTGAGATTATTCCATCTATTTTAAATGCCATATTACATATAAGGAGATGATATCATGATAAAAGTAAAACTAAATGTGAAAATCAAACTCTATAGTTAATTCAATGAATATGATAACATGATACAATATATCTATATTTATTGAAGGGATCATATGCATACTATAGAAAACTGATCTAACAAAATAAATCATGACATTTGACAAATATAGTTGCTAATAAACAAGTTGAAATAAATTATGTTCAACTTGTGATTTTGTTTACTTAAATCGTAGAATTAAAGACGAACACAACAAATTATAGAGTGAATAGATAGTTGGATCTTTCCTACATGTTAAGATTTAATTCCTAATGATGTGTAACAAAAATATTTTGTTAAAATAGATAAAAAAAATATATATTTTGCGATCTTTATATTTCGAAAGAGATTAATACAATGAAAACTAATGAATTTAAAAATGAAACTAATACTAACGTATACTTTGTAGTACATATGTAAAAATAAATTATATCAATAAAGGAAAATTATCATATATGATGTTTTTATACAAAAATAATAAGTAAAATTAAAATTATTATTATACATAATTATCAAATAAAATATAATTTTAATTGAAATAACAAAAACTATTATTCAAATGACCCCTAAAGAATGTTAAAGCCTAATTTTATAAACTCGAACATGTTGAAGTTATCTTAAATTAAACCAAGTTAATCCCTGAAACATGTTTTAAAAACATTTAAAATCCACTGCTCAATCTTGTAGCACATTTGTGTAAATCATCTTTGCTACGACATATAGTTACATATAGTTTACTAGTCATTATCAAAATTGTGATGTACCATAGACTCTCAAGTGCAATATTTTAGATGAGAAGTGATTGATCCTAACGACTCGGAGAACTTGGGATTAGAATTGGGATCGATAATGAGGTTTTAGGACAAATTACTACTCTCTTAAAACTTCCATTGAGGATGAATAATCATTCCTCTTAAATCTGGATTAGGGGCCTATATTTCTACCACACCCAATAGTTTTACATAGTTTAGGAGTTAATGTTTAAGACAGTTTAAATACTTTTTTCTTTCTCTAAGGCACATTTTAAGGAGACTCCAAAGAGAACAATACCTTGAATGAGGGGTGATTGACCCTTATGATGTGACATAGCTGACTTGGGATCGAAACATTAGCGTCCATTGTGAGATCGATAATGAGGTTCTAAGACAAACACTTAAGTCTTCCATTGAGGATAAACAAGCATTCATACTCTTTCCATCCTTTGAGACGTCTTTTAAAGACAAAACCATAACAAAGCTCTAGGCTCCAAAACAAACAATACCTCATATTCAAACAATCATTCATACTATTTCTACTCTTGGAGATACCTTTTAAGGACAAAACTATGACAGAACTCTAGGTCCCAAAGCAAAAAATTCCTCGGATATGGCTATTGACCCTAAGGGTGTTAGTCAATGAACTTGGGATGAGAATATTGATATCCACTGTGGGACCGAGAAAGAAGTTCTAAGACAAACCATTTGTCCCTTAACCCCTCCATTTGAGATGAATAATCAGTCACCTTAAACCTTAATTAGGGGCTTATGTTCCTACTATGCCCAATAGTACTACATCACTTGAGAGTCAAGGTCAAATGCAATTGAAATATATATTCTTCTTTTACTTTCCGAGATATTTTTTAAAGACAAAACCATGATAAAATACATATTCTAATAACAGAATGAGAAGGGATTAACCTTTAACACACTTAGTTACAATTTGTAAAATTGAGTTAGTTTACGTTTCAATATATAAAAATGGTGAGAAAATAATTGAGTTATTATATTTACATTCATTTTGGAGCTTAGACATGATTTGAGCTAAAATTACTTTGACAAAGTCTATTTCCACAATTGTTGTTGACTCAAAGGCAATTTGTCATTACATATAAAAACAGTTTCTCTTCCTGTGGTTATTATGCATGGATATACATGTTGGTTCTATTCAAATTTCGCTTATAAGCACGTTTAAAACGAAGAGATTATTGATTATGGGTTGGGTCATATTCGATATTTCCTTATATATTTTTGTTTTGAAGAGAATTTGTCATCGTGTATACACATATTATTTATATACAAATTCAATGTTAAAAGATGGGCAATGTTATACAGATTTATTTTCACTTCTATTCAGTTGTGTTTTCGGCATTATAATATTAAAATGGTATTTTAATATGTTAAAATGGAAAATATAAACTTAATATTTTACCTAACAGATGCTAATTAGAAAATGTAGACTTAATACTTTACTGTAAGAAGTTAAAGTTAAAATTAGGAATTATGTTTTAGAATTAATACTTTTTCATTTTATATTTAAATTTTATTTCAACTTTAATTAATATTAAAAAAAATTACTTTACATAAGTTGCTTAATAAAATTGTGAATACTGATAGATTTAGGGTTTATAAACAGATATCCGACTCATAATGGAACAAGTAGTTTAACCCAATTGGGTGTCAAGTGTTTAAATGTTACTTAATATTTAATTCTATCGCATTCTAAACACACTGATAATTTGGTAGTTTTTAAATATATTATTTATAATTTTTTTAATTATATTACATTAATTAAATTAATCATTAATTTTTCATTTCTCTTCTATTTTTTTTTTCATTTTTTTCTTAATTCAAACAATGTCGTTCTTCAATTTATTTCTTTTCTTTTTATTCTTTTTTCACTCTTTTATTATTCATTCCCTAATTCGAATATAGATTTAGACATATAATTAGATCACAACTTTAATTAATTATTTAATCATCTACTAATATTATTATAATATTATAAAAAAATCGTTGTTTTAGTTCAAAATATACTTTTTTTCTAAATTATAATGGTACGAGGTTGTATTTCTTGTTTTATTGTTTTCATTTTAATTTAAAAAAAAAAATACCTTTCTGGTTTCTGGTGATGAAAGGAATTTATGTTTCTGTTACCTATTTATTTATAATTAAAATTGATTCAAAGCCTAATTTTGGAAAAAGGTAAAGTGTTGTTGTCCTCTCACAATTTTACTTTTAGGTCAACCTGAGAATCTTCCATTTATACCTTACGAATATATTGTTTACTTTTGTTACGAATAAATAATATTTTTAAAAGAAGTAATTATGGTTTCAAATTTCAAATTTATTTTAAATATTTGTGGATAAATCCACAAACTCTTTCGTCAAATATAAAATTATTTTGAATATAATTTTTTTTAATTCAGAGTTTATTTTCGAAGAATGTTTTGGTAAAATAAATTAGAAAGAAATTTATCTACGGATTTGAAATTTACAGCAAATTACTTGCAAATTTGGAATTCATGGTAAACTTGCATGCGAATTGAAATTAGCAACAGAAAAAAACAATTGCAATCTTCCAATTATTTTGTTTAGAAAAAAGTTAGATTTTTTTTCACGAAATTTCTTATGAATTTTGAACCCATATAGCAGTGATTATTAGTGAGCAAATTAGGTGTAAATTAAAATAAAAAAAAAATCATAAGATTTCCTCCAAATTTTTATACAAATTTAAAAACAAATCAACAAAACGTGAAAATTTCTACTTGAGAAAGATATTATAGTCGTGAGTCATTTACAATTTTAAGAGGTAGCAGTTTAATATGAACTTTAGACTGTATAAAACGGAGTTTTGTATAGTTTAAGTGATTCTTCGTATATAAGCGTTAGAGCCAAACAAAAAGGAGCTTATCCTCCGAAATGGAATTTTACACGTGAAAGATCTTCTTCATTTTAATGTATCGCTTATATCTCATACTTGCTTTTCAATTCAAATTCCTTCAAGGCTGCTTTAAAATAATTTCATTATTCATCACAGAACTTTATGCCCTAACAATTAAGTATAAAAATATATTGCTAAGCAATCATCACTGTTTTTAAAATTAAATAAACTGGTAAATAAACTAATGGATATTGTTTCGGTAGATATTTCTGAGACTGAAAGGACTAACTTCGATGACGTGATTCTGTTTCCTTCTGATGCGGGATCTTCAAATACCTTCGTCGTTCGTTCCTCAAACTGTCCGTCAAATTCCAATCTCCACCCGAGAGGGGGTACCTGTAAAGGCACTCCGACGATCAAGTTAGACGTCGGTATAGGAAGACCCTCAATCCT
>NW_014542361.1:746618-799662 GCF_000741045.1 Vigna radiata var. radiata | reverse complement strand
GTTTGGAGCCCTTAGTTCTTTATTTATAGGCTCTGGATTGATATGAGATCAATAGAACAGAATAAAATATAAACAGAATAAAATATAAACAAACTGATATATATCTATTGAGATATTATTTGATACGTGATATATGATAATGTTCATTTATTCGCATTTGCGACATGATGGGCCTCGAGCCCAATAAAGTTAGATCAGTTTGATAATTCGGCCCATTTAATTGGTAAGCTGGGCCGCTCGGTTTAGCCGGTCGTGACGTTGATATGCTTGGCCGTCAGACCGAGTGTCAGAGATATACTACCGTACATCATCCCCCCAAGTCCGAGGTTAAGAGAAGGTGTAGGACCTTGGTTGACCGAAGGACTTTTATGAGTGTATGTGTCGTTCGGTGTGAATACCGTTCGTTCTGAGTTCGTGCGCGCTGGGTAGTCAGACAGACCTGTTTGGTTCTGTGAGTGACTTAGAAACGACACAATTGTGTTGTCGTTTGATCCTCGAAAATGTAAGTAGTTTTTCCCGTGTTGGGGTAGTGGCAGAGTCGCCAAATAAGAGTCGTTAGATTCAAATGCATCCAATGGTGTGGCCAGCGTGGCGGTTTCGTAACCTCCACGCCTTTAATAAGTTAATGATTTTGAAATGAACCGTTACATTGCATTTCTGCTTCATCTCCATCGTCTCTCTTGAGAAGTTCTTGCTCTGCCCAAGTGTCTTCTTCCCAACCTGTATCATTCTCCCATTCTCAGGTAACAATGGCTTCCTTTACCTCCGTTCATTCTTTATCTGATAGTGACGATAAGGAGCGTAGTAACTCACCGGTCGTTCGACCAAGAGTTGTAGGATCTATTGAGTCTCTGTTGAGCGGAGATAGGGTTTTTGTTAGTGGTGGAGTCGAAGTCGAGAACCCGGGGCAAGATTGTTCATCTTCTCCAGTAGATTATTCATGGGCATCGCGTGAGGTTGGTGATCAATACACCATTTTTGTAAATAACGATATACTGTTAGGATGGGTGGAGGATAACTGTGTTCTTCGAACCCTAGGGTATAATGTGGCCCTAAAATTGATTGCCTGTAGGAAGGAGGAGCGAGCCTTCCATGGGGAGGACGTTGCCGGAGAGAATTGCTTTTATTTTTATTTATGTTTGTTCTATGATATGTACATTAGACTTCCGTTTACCCGATTTCAAATGGAGGTTCTACAATATTTAAATGTAGCTCCTTCCCAGTTACACCCGAACAGTTGAGGATACATCCAAGCGTTCGGTGTGTTGTGTCAGGCCTTGGGCATTGAACCAACGACCAAAATATTCTTGTTTTTCTTCAAAAGTCGCCCTAATGTCAAGAAAGGCTAGGTCTCCTTAAGTTCAATGGCAAAGAACGCCATTTTCAATTTATTTGCCGAGTCGTATAAGGATTTTAAAAACCAATTTTTCAAAGTGTCCATTACGAAGATGGATAGGCCATTTTTCCTGAACGACGATGGTAGACCCAGATTTCCCTTGTATTGGATCAAGACCCCTCGAACACTAACTTCTTGGCCCCTAGAGGACATGACTGATGTCGAGAGGAGGAACTTGGTTGAGTTAGTCAAGTTACGCTTTCAACAGGGGGGGCGTCCAGAATGAAGTAGGTCGTCTCAAAAAAGAACTTGAGGATGTCTAGACCGCCCATGCTGGGTGTGCAGAGAAGGCCGAGGAAGCTGCCAAAGTCATTGAGGAAGGAAAGGCCCATGCTGAGAAGTTGCGCAGAATTAGCTTGGAGCTGCAGACCGAACGAGATGGACTGCTCAAAGACATGGAAGAAGCCAAGAAGACGATTGCCAATTTGAGCAATATTCAGAAGGAGAGGGATGAGTTATTGAAGGAAAATGTCGAGCTTAAGCAAGAGAAGGTGGAGTGGAAAAATACTCAAGCCGAGATGTTGGAGGCCATTGGCCAGGAGCATACCAAGGGCTTCAAAAAGGCGTTGAGACAAATGAGCCATCTAGCCAAAGTTTCTCCTAAAGGCCTAGGCCTCGACATTGAGCAGGATATGTATCAAGGTCGCCTGGTATCGATCGATGACATTCCTGACGACACTTATTCCGCTGAAGGTGACCTGGTTGTGGAAGTTGCGAGGGAAGAGATTGAGAAGGAAGAAGAGGCCAATGTAGTGGCCTGATAACTTAGAAATTGTATATCAGCATTTCTAGAACTTCGTAATATTCTGTAATGACTTTATAAGCCTTTTGAACATGGTTTTTTCTGGTTTGATTGTTGATATATTTCATTGGGTTGGAAATTTGCCTTACCAAGTAATTGCGTTAGTCTACGATACATAGACTTTTATCTTCGTGATGACTTCATCAGTTTTTATGGAATATTTGGATTCGTTGGCCTTCGGACCTTTAGATGGTTTGTTCATAAGGCGTCAGAACGCGTTTGGTTCCGACCTTGAGGCGTCAGAACGCGTTCGGTTCTGGCCTTCAGGCGTCTAGACGCGTTCGGTCTAGGCCTGTGTATGACGGTATCGGAGGGGGTAATTTTCGAAGAGTAAAACGCAGCGGAATTAAAACACAAAGAGCGGAAAGTGTGTTCGATCACAATTAAAATTAATTTGGTCCTTTTAGCAAAAATAATTTTCTTTCGAAAAATTAATCAAACAGTTGGTATGCGTTAAATAAAATCAGTGTAGGGAATAGAAAAATCACACGAGTATTTTTATACTGGTTCGATTCAATAGAATCTACGTCCAGTCGTTAATCACTACAAATAGTGATTAACAGTTCTACTAAAAATGGTTTAACAGATTACAATCAAATGAACAGGAAAAGAACGAAAAGAACCACTCTACTAACTTGAAGAGAACCGCTCCGGCAATCGACCAACGATTCGTGAGCTTCTCCTTTCACAAGACTAGGCAGAGTACCTCGCTAACTTGAAGAGAGTCTGCTCCGACTATCGACACACGATATGTGAGCCTCTCCTTTCACAAGACCAAGCAAGGGAACAATGAACAAAAATCTCCTTAAGAACGTTCCTCTGACACACAGTGTTCTAAGCTTTCTCAGTTCAAAAAATTGTTTTTTTCTGAGTTCTCCAAAACCTCATATATAGCCAAGTACACAGAATGCCAAAGGTCAGCTCCCAACTGCCATGAATAATCGATTATTGTAAGTGATAATCGATTATTCAAGTCCGTTATAGAGTTTTCAAAAAGTGATAATCGATTATTCAAGTATGACTTGTGATAATCAATTATTGCTTCAAGATAATCGATTATTCTAGTACAAAAGCATGTGATAATCGATTATAGCTTAACCATAATCGATTATACCAGTAAAAATTACAATGTTTAACATTTTCCTACTACATTCAAAATCTACAAGTTTCTTTTTTAAATATTTTCCTACTACATCCAAAATCTATAAGTTGCAGCATCATCAAAACATATCTTCAGGTTTTACCAATACTCCTTATTGGTAACAGTGTATAGATGGACGTTATTGTCCATAAGGCGTCAGGACGCGTTCGGTCCTGGCCTTGAGGCGTCTAGACGTGTTCGGTCTAGGCCTGTGTATAGATGGACGTTATTGTCCATAAGGCGGCAGGACGCGTTCGGTCCTGGCCTTGAGGTGTCTAGACGCGGTCGGTCTAGGCCTTCGTATGGATGGGCGGTATTGTCCATAAGGCGTCAAGACGCGTTCGGTTCTGGCCTTAAGGCGTCTAGACGCGTTCGGTCTAGGCCTTCGTATGGATGGACGGTATTGTCCATAAGGTGTCAGGACGCGTTCGGTCCTGGCCTTAAGGCGTCTAGACGCGTTTGGTCTAGGCCTTCGTATAGATGGACGTTGTTGTCCATAAGGTGTCAGGATGCGTTCGGTCTTGGCCTTAAGGCGTCTAGATGCGTTCGGTCTAGGCCTTCATATGGATGGACGGTATTGTCCAGAAGGCGTCAGGACGCGTTCTTTCCTGGCCTTGTGTGTGTTTGACAAATATTACACCAGATATGGAGCTGGAATACTTCATTGAAATAATTCTGAAAGAAAAAATTGTTCACGGGAGGACAATGAATGAAAATATAACAAAACTTTAACTATAGTAGAACTTGAGGTGGGTGACGTTCCAAGTGTTAGGAACAGCTTTTCCGTCCAGGTATTCCAGTCGATATTCTCCGTTCTTTAAATCTTCACTTATTCGGAAAGGTCCTTCCCAGTTGTCAGCCAGCTTGCCATGTGCTTTGTTTTTACGTGCATCACCCCGTTTGTGCCAAACAAGGTCTCCTTCGGTGAAATTGCGGGGCTTAACTTTGGTGTTATAGCGCCTGGTTATCAGTCACTTTTGAGCTTCATTCTTTATCAGGGCAATTTCGCGCCTTTCGGGTAGGGTTTCGAGGTTCATCCTCAGTTGTTCGTTGTTGAGGGTCATATCTTGTATGCGCTGTCGAAGGGATGGTTCCCCCACTTCGACTGGTAACATGGCATTTGTGCCATATGTGAGATTGAAGGGGTCTCACTTGTAGATCCGTGCAGTGTGCATCTGTAAGCCCAAAGTACTTCAGGCAATTTTTCGACCCACAAGCCTTTGGCTTGCCCTAGGCGCTTTTTTAACTCAGAGATTATGGCTTTGTTCGCAACTTCGGCCTGCCCGTTCGTTTGGGGGTGCTCCACTGAACTTGTAACATGCTTGATGTCCAGCCCCTTGAGAAAGTCTTTTAGCGTACGGTCTATGAATTGCCGACCGTTATCGGTAATGATTCTTTGCGGTATGCCGAATCGGCATATCAAGTTCTAGATAAAGCTTTGTACCTTTCGGGCGCTGATTGTTGCGAGGGCTTCTGCCCCGATCCACTTGGTGAAGTAGTCGATTGCCACAAGTAGATATTTGCATTGTCCTTTTGCGAGCGGCAGGGGTCCGGCAATATCCATTCCCCATTGGGCAAAGGGCCATGGAGATATGATGCCTATCAGTTCGGACGGAGGAATCCGAGTTTCGTGTCCATGGGACTGGCAAGAGGTGCACTTTTGAACGAATTCTTTGCAATCTTGTTCAATTGTGGGCCAATAGAAACCCGCTCGTAGTATCTTGGCTCTGAGCATTCTTTTACCCGAGTGAGAGCCACAGATGTCGTGATGTAGTTCCTGCATAACGTACTTGGCTTCTTTGCTGGACAAACACTTCAACAGAGGAGTAGTGTACCCACGTCGGTAGAGATCATCTCGTATAAATGTAAAATGAGCGATTCGTTTGGAATCAGCCGCGTTTACCTGTGCACCTTGTTCTTGCAGAATCGTCAACTGTATTATGCTTTGCCGCCAGTCAGCCTTGGAAGGAATGACACTGGTGGAGCATGTTTCTAACAGAGGCTTTTCCAGCGTGGTTTTGATTACTGAAGTGAGTTGAGAGTTTCCTCGGGCATGCGTCAATTTGGAAAGTAAATCCGCTCAGGAATTTTGCGCCCTAGGTACATGAGTAATTTTGAAAGTGGAAAACGATTTGATAAGGTCGTTGACTTTATGATAGTAACGTAGTAAGTGATTGTTCTTGACCTGGAAGGTTCCATTAATGTGCCCGACGACTAATTGGGAATCCATTCGGCATTCTAGGTGTTCAATGTCTAACTCGGCGGCCAGGAGCAGTCCGCTGATTAGGGCTTCGTATTCTGCCTGATTATTACTGAGCTGAAATGTGAAGGATATCGCTTGCTCAACAAGTAGACCATTCGGTCCCTCCAGTACAATACCGGCTCCTCCTCCTCCTTCTTTTGAGCTATCGGTCGGGCCTCTCGAAATATCGATAGCTTGTGGGTGATGACGCTGGGGTGGATCCTTGGCATATCTGAGGTGTTCCATGCAAAAAGCTCGTTATTGGACTTCAGCAATGTGGTTTGGTCGCTCTCCTCGACTAGAGTGAGATTGACCCCTATGTTGGTGGTTTGCTCAGCATTCTTTCCCAGGACGAACGATTTAATCTCTCCTTGGGGTTGAGTTCGATCGTCTGTGTTGGTCCTAGGGTCTAGGTCGACTAGAATAGCTTCAAGCCGTTTCTCCTTTATGTAAGTTGTGGCTTTCAAGGCAGCAGCGTAACACTGTCGGGCGGTTTTCTGATCTACCCGAATAGTGCATATCGCCCCGCTTTCGGACGGGAACTTCATTGCTAAATGGGGAGTCGACACGATTGCCCCAACAGAGTTTAGACAGGGACGCCCCAAAAGGGCATTATAGGAGGTGTTTGCTTCCACCAGCAGAAAGCGTACACGGAGTTCTTTGGCCCTGTCGCTGATGCCCAATCGGGTCCTCAGGTCGAGGTATCCTCGGGTGTCTACATGTTCACCCGCGAATCCGACGATCTGTTCATGAAAGGGTGTTATCGCATCATCCGTCAGCTCCATCTTCTGAAAAGTTGTCCAGTATAGGATGTTGACCGAACTTCCTTGGTCTATCAGGACTTTGCTCATATCATACTGTGCTATTCGGGCGGTAATGACCAGAGGATCATCCTGTTTCGGGTCCAGGGCGTGAAAATCCCTATCGGTAAAGGTGATATCCGGCATTGATAAAGGATTTTGAGTTATCATGTGGACGCTTCGCAAGTTCCGCAAGTGTCTTTTGCGAGCCGAGGATGAGGCTCCGCCCCCAGCAAAACCACCTGAGATGGTATCAATTCGGCCCCTCGGGGTCGTATCTCGTCTTCTAGATTTGCTTCTTGAGTGTTCTCGGGAGCGTTCGGTCTTTTGTCGTGGACGTTCAGGGCTTCTCCGTGTCTTTTTGGGCGAACGCCCTCGTTGACTTGTCTCCGCGTTGACAAACTCCCGCAGATATCCGGCACGGATTAATCTTTCGATTTCGTCCTTAAGGCTCTGACAGCCTTCTGTAGAGTGTCCTCGGTTGTCATGAAATCGACAGGTTTTGGATTCGTCCGCACCCCTGGGCGAGTGCCGTCTGGGAACAGTGATCAGGTTGGTTTAGAGGGCTTTCTCGAACACTTTCTCCCTTGGAATAGTGAGGCGTGCGTAGTGATCGTAGCGGGAACCGAGCGGAAATGGAGGGCCTCCTCGTAGAGGCTTCCGATTACGACCCTTGTCATACGGTCGTTGGTCCTCGCGTTTAGCTTCAGTTATGGGGGCATCAAGCTTCTTGCGGTAGTGTCTCGATCTTCCATTTTGATGAACTTGGCCATCTTTTCCTGTAATTCCTCCATCGTCTTTGGTAATTTAGCGTATAGGCTTTCCGAAACGTGTCCCGGTTTTAGACAGTTGGGCAGATTGTTGATGATGAATTCATGGGTGACACCTTTCACTCTCCTTGCCGCCTCAGAATATCTGCGCATGAATGTTCTCAACGGTTCGTCTCTCCCTTGTTTGAGATTGACGAGTTCGGCAGCAGACATCCTTTCCCTCCGGTTGGCCGAAAACTGCATTTTGAATAGAGTGGTGACAGTATGAAAACTGTCAATAGAATTGGGAGGAAGAGTGTAATACCATTCTAGAGCTTCACGTTTTAGGGACAGGGAGAAAGCTCTGCACTTGACTGGATCACTTTTGGAGTAGAAGGCCATGGAATCGACGAAATTCCAGAGATGGTGTTCGGGGTCTGTTGTTCCGTCGAATTTTTCAATTTGTGGGGGAGGTCGATCGGGCATTGGAGCCTGCATAACGACTTCAGTGAAAGGTAGCAACTCAGGCGATTGTGGAGGGCGACTGTTGTCATCATGGCGACCGTTGTTACGGCCGTTGTAATGGCCATCGTTGTGACCGTCCCTGTGGCCCTCGTTGTGGCCGCCAGTACGGTTGTTGTCTTCCGTCATCTCCGGGCGTTTTTCTTTGAGTTGGGCAATTTCTTCAGCTAGTTTCTGGTGTGCCTCCTGTTGTTGGCGAATCATCTGGGTCTGTTCCTCCAGTTGAGTTTGGAGCTGCCTTATGAGTTCTCTATGATCAATACCGTCCATGCTTCTAGTGGTCACCATAGGGAGTCTTCACTTTCGGCCCCACGGTGGGCGCCAAAATGTTTCGGTAGATATTTCTGGGACCGAAAGGACTAACCTCAATGACGTGATTTTGCTTCCTTCTGATGCGGGATCTTCAAATACCTTCGTCGTCCGTTCTTCAAACCGTCCGTCAAATTCCAATCTCCACCCGAGAGGGGGGTACCTGTAAAGGCACTCCGACGATCAAGTTAGACGTCGGTATAGGAAGACCCTCAATCCTCAGCAAGTTGATGCTTAGAATGGAGAGAGGGTTATCGTAGATACGATAATACTTAGTCAGTGTGAAAGTATGGGTGTGAGAGAATGTGAACGTACCTTGTTTGGAGCCCTTAGTTCTTTATTTATAGGCTCTGGATTGATATGAGATCAATAGAACAGAATAAAATATAAACAGAATAAAATATAAACAAACTTACCTGATATATCTTTATTGAGATATTATTTGATACGTGATATATGATAATGTTCATTTATTCGCATTTGCGATATGATGGACCTCGAGCCCAATAAAGTTGGATCAGTTTGATAATTCAGTCCATTTAATTAGTAAGCTAAGCTGCTCGGTTTAGTCGGTCGTGACATTGATATGCTTGGCCGTCAGACCGAGCGTCAGAGATATACTATCGTACAAATATGTTGTTAATTTATGGCATATTATTACAACCAGAGTTGAACTTTATCCGAACTAATGGTTATCAAATGTATATTATTTTGAAAGCTATATAAGGTATTATATACTAAAGTACAAAATTGATAAGACACTTATAAATTGCTTGTTTGAGAGGATTTAAAATAATTTTAAATGTATTTATATATTATTTTTAATTATTTTTGTTCCAATACTCTAACATCACCTTTTTTTTTAAGTAAGGTTAGAATGGTTTAACATTTTTTCGATAAAAGTGTGACATAATATCTTACGAATGAATTATACTTTAGTTTCCGTTCAACCCTTCAAACCGCAACCTATTTGAACCGTTCACACAACTTTAATTTCGGTTTACACACTAAAAAAGTTATTTTCATTTGTTCAAATAACAGTTTTAAAATTATTAGAATAAATAATGAAATATAAACTTTTTGACTTCAAAATCGTATTTAACAAATATTAAATCATCTGATGCAAAAAAAAAAAAAAAATTCCAAGGTATATTAAATAAATTCTTATAGTAAGATCAATTAAGTATATTAAAATTTTTTTTTTTATATATATTTCATCGTGACTTTGAATGATGGAACACGGATTGAAACACGTGTTAAGAAAGAAAATTGAAATCCACGTGAGAGCCACTAATAGAAAGAAGCTGAATGGGCGTTTGCCTCACATTTCTAAAATAATATACAAGCAAATAACAATAAGTTGCTTTGCAAAATCCACATCCAGTGACACAAATACATAATCACAGATACACTAAGCTTTGGTAGGGCTGATTTTAAAAAAAAATTGTTTTTCCAAAAGTCATCTCTAAGAAAGCTTTCATATAAATTCGTTTTATTAATTATAAAATAACCCAGACACCTGCTTAAAATAATTTTATAAGGCTGTGTGGATTGTCAAAATTTGAATTGAGATAAGTTTATAATAAACTTCAACTCAAATTTAATATTTTTACTGAGATAAGCATCTTCATAAAAACTTACGAGTAAAATAAAAAGAAATAGAATAAACTTAAATATAAATTAATGAGTTTATATACAAACTATTTTTCCTTGGTATTTTTTAATAGTTTATATACAAACTATTTAAAACTGTCCATATTCTTTATGCTATTTTCAAATACCATTAACACTAGGTAATGCATCTAACCAGTTTTATGCAACTAAAAGAATTATCTTAAATTAATAGAGACAAACTCCTATTTTAAGTGTTAGTGTATTTGATTTAACATTTAAAAGTCTCATGTCCCAATTTAAAAAACAGAAGTTATATCAAATAGTTTGAATTTATATATAAATCATGAATTCACATCTTATGAGAAAACAAACATATACTAAATCAATTCCCGAAAACACAAAAGATCAACAATTATTCCTGAACATCCTATTTCACATGTGGCGGAGACAGATAACCACATGCCAAAACATTTGACAAATAAGTAACCCAACCACCAAAGATATACACTTTAACCCACACTTGATTACCAACGCTACAACTGACAAACAATTGATCTATTATCTCGTGCTGATGGGAACAAAGACCACAAAGTTGCCTGGAAAACTTTGGCTATCATGGGTGGCGTTATACAAAAAAATTTATATGTAGTTGATGAAAGCCTTTTACAAATAAAGCTGAAAGTTACTTGAAGACATCCTACAAATAAAGCTTTTTACAAATTCCTAGAAAACTAGACAAGTGATTGAATGAAATTACAAACCTCTGAAAATATGCTCAATCTGACCTGTTATGAGATTGCATAGAGTTGACACGGCAGATTAAGAAGCCACAAAATGTTTCTGTTCGGGGGATTAATTGGGCCGAATATGCCCACTGACAGACTTTGGTTTGAAAACACCCCACAAATAATACTTGTCACATATTCCTGGAAAATTAGATAAGTGATTGAATTAAATACCTAACACAGCAGATTTTCTAAATTTATAATAAAAGCCTAAGGTTTAGAACATACTCCGATCACTTGGAGGTAATACATGTGAAGAAAAAATGAGGAGCTCTATGTTGTTAATGACCGCCTTGAGAGCAAATTCTTGTTCAATTACTTGATTCATCACACCATCAAAAATTAACTCATCCCTAATTGATGTTAGAGAATATACAAAACAAGGTTTACATAGAAAATTACAAAACCAGTCAGTATGAGGAATATATTCCATTGATAAAGCATACCTTTCATAGTGTGGAAAGAAATAGAGACCGATACTATCACCGTTAGGAGGAGACATATCAAAACTCTTGGGCCAAATACCACACCTCGATAACATCTCCACATCAAGCAGTGTAGGAAGCTCTGTCACTGCCAAATGCACTTTTGAGCAAGCTCCGCTTGACGCATAAGCAACAAGAGCAAAATTATTTGCGTTGTTCAATATAAATTGTCCCCTGTACATGAAAAAATGTTTGTAAAAGATAAGGTGCATAAATAACCCTCTAAGGGAATTATAAAAAATTACTTGAACTTCACTTCAATGATTAACTGGACAAAAGCAGCCTCAACACAGGAAAATAAAGCAAAAATCTCACGTCCAAACTGGATCACTAAGTGGGTGAGCACGGCTAGGCTTGTCAAATTCTGGATAATTATGGTGTAGAGTCGTTAAGGCTTCATAGTAAACATATTTCTCATGCTCCGGTGCTTGCTTGTCAGTTGAAATATTTATAGGAACTTTAGGTGATTCAAGCTCCTCATAATAGATGCCATTGTCTTCAAGGATCGGTTGTCTCTTCTCAATATCATTTTTCCTACTGCATTCGGTATGAAAACCATCAGATGATCTGACAGACTTTGGTTTTCTAACTGCAAAATTCTCCTTTCGCATTTTTGTCCTTCTATATTTAGCTTCAGCAACATGGGTTACACGCTTGCTTCTTCTTAATTCTTCAGATCCACATCTTTTGGGATTACGTGGTGCACAGTCCTCACATTTCCAGATAATTATTCCATCATCTTCTGTATAGAACTCATCTAAACAATATCTGCAAATATATAAACTATTGTTCCATCATCTTCTGTGTAGAACTTATTTAAACAATATCTGCAAACATATAAACTATTTCTTAAGCACATTTACATATATCAAGCTAGAAAAAGAAGCACACAACACCTTAGGTTCCGGTTTTATACTTTCACTTCTCCACTTGAAACACAAGCATGTATTAATTGTGGATATACTAGTATTTGGACCCCGGCAATATTATCTTTAAGACAACTGAATTTTGTTTTCCATAACAATTAGAAGTAAATCAAGAAGTTTAAAATAAATATTACACTTTAAACAATTTAAATAATGATCATAAATATGATTTAAAATAAGAGACATTAACATAAGAATATTCACGTTCAATGCAATAATCTCTAACATCAACAATTTGACAACACTAATGATAGTAATCAATGTTTTGTTGAATTTGCAGATTCAATTTTTTTAACATCTAAGCATGTACATGTGAACATCCATATACAATTCCGTTTTGAATCTCAATGTGGAGAAGTCCATTCTCATATGCACATATAGAACATATACAACCTTATTACATTTAAAATGGTATTGAAAAAACAAAAGATCACAATGTTTGACAAAGACTCACAACCATGTAAGATTAATTTGTATACTACTTATTAAAGATTTTCAAATATTACTTTGTAAACCACATTTGTAGTTGTAGTGGTTACATTTCCATCTTCATCCAAAATTAGTATTTTCATTCCTTTCTTTTCAAAACACCAAGAATAAATAGAGGAGAACTAAAAGTATGATAGAATAGAGGAAGAAATGAAAAAGGAAGAGATAGATTGAGAGAAGTAATTAAATGAGAGAAAGATAGATATTATACTTTAAATATGTATATGTTACTTACAATAATGTGGCCATTACTAATAAGAGTTCTTTCTTCTGGTGTTGTAGAAGCTATTGTAGAAACTAAGCTTTTACCTGACATGCTACTACTGGTATAGGCCAGCTTAGATTCCGGTTTTACACTTTCACTTCTCCACTTGAAACACAAGTATGTATGAATTGTGGATAGATTCAGATCACATCAATATATAAACTGGTTCAGTGTAACATAGAATCCAAATAAGAAGAATATTAAGCTCCTTAATAAATTTACTAATTAACTTTACACGTAGTTTATTCTATAGAGTTGCCTCTAGAACCTCAGAGATTTAGTGAAATATTAGCTAGTTAGTCATTTGAATTTACAAATGCAGCAACAATTTCTCTAAATAAATTACTTTCCTTCATAAAGTAATAAAATAATAAATCTGAAAGTGGTAAGTGACCTTCAAAGAAGAAGAGATTGGAGGCTATATTCAGACGGACTTGCTAATCACATAAAGCTTTCAGTGACTTTCACCATAAGAGTTCAAATGTTGTGGTTCCCATTTTTAATACTCAATGAAACTGCGATATTTGAATTCATACAGCCAAGGTAGCTACTTAAAAATAGAAAATATGAATCATAATCAATGAAGCCCATAAAGTGATAACCTATAATTCTGAACTTATAGCTTCTAAATTATACAATAAAAGACCAAGCAAATTGATATTGTTGTGAAATGGTAGATTAATCAGGGCTAAAACATTACTGTTGAGAAATACCTGCTGCAATTTTTATAATTTGGCAGATCTTTTCGTTAATGTATACAACTTGTAAGACAAAAGTACATAATATACATGCTCCATCTTGAGGACATCTTAGAACATATAATGTATGTGTACATTCAGTTAGTTCATTAGTCATACTTTTTGTTTCCTCTTATTTAATTCCAAATTACGATTTTCATAATGTGAGTCTCACTATTTTTTCCTTATTCCTAATTTTTTGTTGGGCAACAGCGAATAAGCAAGCTTGAACATTGAAAATTTCGAAACACCGATGACTTTCTATTTTTTCCAATGTATAAAAATAAAGGTTAGAAGAGAAAAAAAATCAAATTCAAATTCTGTTCCGGCATACCATATAATGTCATACAATGCGAAAAAACCCATACTGTATTAACCGATCATATTTTTTGTTTTCCATTTTTGGGTTGCAACAATAATTTAATACTTTCTTGTTTAGCATTAGTATAGTTTCATACCAACAATAAAGGTTGTCAAAAGTTCTTAACTCGATGAGCCCATAACCCCTAAGACTGCTTTTGGACAACGGCCCACACAGGGGACGGCATTTGGAGTGGAAAGATGACTGTGTTGACCTTCTAGATGGCTTGGGGCATCCTTGGAGAGCAAGAAGCTGCCTAGCTCATGCTAGGTTGACCTAGCTTCTAGAAACCTATGTTTTTTTTACCTTAGAGGTCCCTCCCATGCCTATATAAGGGAGCCTACTCACCACTACTTGTAAAGGGTTGAATACTTTGAGTAATGCTTATATTCAGCCATGTGTGTCTTTCTTTTCTAGAGTGTACTTCTCCCTTATGTTATCTTGAACCTGGTTCAAGTGACAACAACCACCACTTATCTTGGGTTGATCCATCCCCCAAGTGGTGTGCCTCCTTCCCCTTCTTCTTCCTCTCTCTTTCTCTTCATCTTTTGTTTCTTATTTCAACTTCTTATGCTCTTGTTCCTTGTATATTCATGCCATTTATCTTGTTTTTATTCTCTTATGTTGGTTCTTGTTTAATTGAATCCTCTCCTTCTTCAGCTCTTGTGAAGTGAACCTTTTACATTTAGATAACCTCAGATTATCTTCATGTCCAGTGGGATCTTTCTTATAGTTTTCGTAACCACAAACACCTTGTAATCAAAAGTTAAAATGATCCCTTATCATAACTCCTACAAGATTACAGTTAATATAGCTGATACAAAAAACGATCCAGATAGACGAGTTAACTTCCGGACAGATTCCTTTTTAAGTAAGCTACAATAAGCTTTTTTGAACTAATAAAATTCCATAAACTAGTCAAAAGAAGCCAAAATGTATCTGTAATTAGTCCTATCTATGGAAATGTAACCGTGTCTGTTTGATAAAGAGATTCAATAAAAGTACATGGAATTTTAGGAAAAAATCAGGGGAATATTTTGTCATGGTACTTGAAATCAGTTGAGGAAAATACAAATCTTAAGGGATAGATAATATAGGCTAAGATCCAAGACTAAAAAAGCAACTAACTATGCTTATAAAAGGTACCTCTCATTATGGGAAGTCTAACTCAATTCTGAATGCTCTAACTAGAAATTCTAAAAATCAAACCCCAGTACTTTTCATTAGAATAAAATCAATATAGTTTTTTTGTCATTCACTATGACAATATTTTATTAAGACTCAAACTACTAAAGAAATTAACTCTTATATGAATTTATATGTAATTAAGTCATCTATGTTAGTTTAAAATATAACACTACATAGTTTATTATTGTGATTTGTTATTTTTTATTTGCTTTGAAGTTTAAATATTGAGTTATTGTTGTCTAAAATGTATTCTTGTGTATATATGTCAATACCATTAATAACCTTTTTAATATTACTTTTATATTAGGTAAACTCTTAAAAATTTACAAATCAAATCTACGAAAAATGTCACGAGTTTATGTAGAATCTCAAACTTGACAACCTTGCCAAAATTGTATCAATTTTAAAAGTCATTAATACATATATTTCTACTCATTTTACAAAGCGTAGACAGTACTTTTGGTTTAACAAATCATGTAGATATCAAATCCAATAACACAAAATAATCCCGATTAATTATCCAAACACTAAGTCACAAGACACATACCTATGCTGAAAATAAGCTTCACATTGGACGCAATATACGTGGCACTTCGGATCTCCTTTACCACCACATATTAGACAGATATTTGTCTGTCAAATTCATTGAGACAATTATGGACTCGCATTTTAATATTAGGCCACGAAACAAACTATAAGTAGAAATGTTTTAGACAAAGGAAAAATATTGCTATCAATAATCATAGATAAATTCTAAATTGGTTGAGTATTGAGATAAAAGACACATTAAAACTGCACAGCAAAGTACAAAAAGGGTCTTGACAACATTTTCTATTAAGAGCACACAAACTCATCAAAACAATCACAAAGTCTAGTATTCATTTCTCCTTACATATCCACTGTTGAAATAAATTAAGAAAATTGGGGCAACACAAATCAGAAAAATGCAAAATTAGTTATTCCTTAGCATATCTCTTACAGGAACACGTTAACAAATGCTGCATTTTCTAGTTTAACTTAAGCAACTCAAATATGGGTCAATTACCAGTTGCAACAAATTTCTATGAAGTCACGACTTATAACTCAAAATTCTAAAGGATTTTGAAAACTAGATGCAAGCTTTCGGAAGTCAAAATTATATTAACTTCAGAATATTTGTATCTTATTTTAAGAAGCTTGGAAGTATGTTTTTATCGCTGAAACGTTTATAGAAACTAATAAGATAAATCTTTCTACAAACGCATATCGTATAGGAAATAAGAAAAAAAAATAAAAACTATATATTTAAAATTAGTTTATAGATAAACTAAAGCAATCTTTTTCATAATAAAGTGATACATATAAGAAGTGTATTCTTAATTCATTTATTTCTGCTCTTCTCAAACAGCATCTTTAGAAAAGTATTCCACAAACAAATCCTACTGTTAATAATATCAGATCAGGTAAAGTAAAAAAAGAAAGGGTGAGCAAAAAGAGTGTAAGCGACTGAGAATCGGAAGTGGTATAACTGTGATTCGATTTTTCGAATTCTAGAAAAAGAAAAAAAAAAGATTTTCAAGAGTAAGAGAAATGTGCATGTGGGCATACTTTTTGTCTTTTAGAATTAGAATAAAAGAACAATATTGAATCGCTAAACTTTGACTACAACGGTAACGTCAAAATTCTCAGAAACTCCACTGCCAAAATTGACTGAACTGGTTTTGATCTTTCAGAAGCTATTCTTGAGGAGTAAAGTATTGTGTATGAAAAGTTACGAAATTGGTTGGAAAAAGAAGTTCACATTGCAACGAGAAATTCAAGGGTTAGAGAAAGGGGGAAAAACAACGAAAAGATGGAGGTATGAGGTGGTGTACCTTTTCACGCTGATGAATCATCTTCACAAATCGCTTTCCCTCAACGATGAACAATTTTCGCCAAACGCTCAAGTTAAACTGTTCTATCATATGTCTCTCTCTTCTGTTTTCTTTTTCACTCGCCTTTTTTACGTTTAGCACTACACCCTAGGTCTTTCCATTTTCTCTTCAGTCTTTTTCTTCACAAAACATCATTTACTATTTTCTTTTTAATTTTGTTAAAATTTACTTATTTATTTATAAATGGAAATTGAGAATGATATATTAATTTTTTTCTTTTTCTTGTATACATAAAAAGTTAAATTGTAATAAATGTTTTTTTTTATGTAAACACAGTATTCTTTTTACTTTATAATTTATATTTACTAAGTATTCTGATTTGTCTTATTTGTTTAATGTTTTAATTGCGAAAGTGCAGTAAATATGAATCATTTATCTTATATTTTTAATCTGAATTTATAATTTTTACTATAAGTCTATTATTAACAGAATTTTAATCACGGAATATTAGTTTTGACTATTTGAGGAGAGACAGTCGATCGAAATATTTCTTCGACAGTTCAATCCATGTAGCTCGTTTTTTCGACCATCCGATTCATCGAGTACACTTAATATTTTTTTGTGAATATCTAAACATTTATTCGGATGGATATTTTAATCATGGAAAATGATATTTTGACATTAATTTTTAACATTATTTTGATACTGCACACGTGTCAAAACGTGACATTTTAACACTTGTAGAGTGACAAATGGTATCAGAATATATTTTTCTTTAATCATAGCGGTAATAAAGCCATGTCCTTTTTAGGAAGAATATTTAGTTTTTTGGATACAAAAAGCCATGTCTATTTTCGAAGAGGTTTTACTAGAATAATTTTCTTTTTAAAAATAATAATACTTGAGCCTACCAGTAACATCCTTCTCTTGAAATTGGCATGAAATAACTGAACAATCGTATCTCTTTCTCATTTTTTATTCTACTTTACGATTTCACATATTTAATATTTTGGCTTAATTTTTGGTGATTACCATTTCAGGAGAATGAACTGCCATGTTTCAAAGTTATTAATATATCACAAGGAAAAAAGAATAACACGTCCTTTAAAAGGTTATGCAAGTTTTATATTCCTTAATTGATAGATTTGAGGTAAACTTAAATCTCTATTACTTGTGTTATTAAGATCATAAAAATATATCTTACTTATAGTTTGAACTTTTCATGTTATTTACTATCTCTTTCTTTTTATTTCTTTGAGTTCCATGTCTTTTATTATTAAAAAATCATGTGTAAAAATTTGAGAATAAGTATAAAAATAAAATAGAGAGGACTTTTACACTTATCCATTAAAAATGATTGAATAGAAATTTTAGAAGTCATTAATGTTTTTAATAGATCATTAGAAATTCATTTTATTAATAAAATACCTAATTTTAATTATATCATCTCGAAAGATTCATAAAAGAAATGTGAAGCAAGATTGATAACAAAATATTTTACTCAAAAATTCAACATAAATTATTTTAATAAGTTGTCCCAATAATAAGTTCTCTATTTGAGTGTTATTATATACAAAATGGATGTTAAAACAATTTTTATAAATAACGATCTAAAATAAGAAATTTATACTATTTAACTTAAAGAGTATGTAGTTTATAATTAAGAGAAAAAAAGCATCTAAACTTTTAAATGAGTTAAAATAGACATAAAAAAACAATATCAAAACCTTAATAAATTTATGTGATGGTTTTTTACTAATGACATTAATATACATGTATACACTAAATTTGAAAATGGTACGTATGTCATTATATGTTCATATGTCAATGACATGTTAATTTTTTTTTTATAATTTAATGATATAGTTTCAAAAACAAAATTATTTAAGATTTAAAAGTGAGAAACATAAGTGAAACAAGTATATATTATTATCTCAAGAACCATTTGTCTATAAACTTTTAAGAAAATTTAGTTATTGTGAGTTTAAGTTAATAAGTTTCCACTATAATGTTAACTCTAAATTAAAGAACAATAGAGGAAGTTAATTTATCATCACTATATCCAAATAATTTAGAACTTATTGAATTTAATGTAATAATTCTCTTGTTGTATTAGACATGTACAATGATATGATCATTGATTTAGATTATATGAAATCTATATGCGTTTACATACGTAGATGTTTCGTCGTGAAAATCATAGGCAAACAATTATTACAATATTGATAATGTAATAAAAATTTACTTATCTTAAAATGTTTGGAAGTAAAGTTAAGAGGTTGAAAATTGTTTTTATAGTAAACATTTGATAAAAAAAACATTTGATTAGGAATGAAGTAACCCGGGTCAATGCATTGTGATTGTCATGCGATAATGATATCTAAAAGTAAAACCAACAAGGAAAAAAACATACATATTCAATATTTGATAAAACATTTGCTAAAGAGTGAAATAGTTTCTGTTAACAATATTAAATCATAATGAAACCTAATAGATTCTCTAACCAAACACATTGAAAAAAACATGATTTTAATAACGTTGGGAGGACTAAGATTCAAGCCAATTTCAATCAAACAAGTGATATAAAATCCAAATTTTATTATTGGAGATTCAATTAATAAGATTTATAAGAATAAAACACAAATCACTTAAAAGTTTTACTAGGACTAAAATTTATTTTGCCCCTTTATACAATATGCCAAAATGCTATACGATGCATAATTGAGATTAAAAAAAAAAAACTTAGTTAAATTTTTAATAATATAAGAAATTTTAAGCTTCAACAAAGTTTTTAATGAATTTTATATTATAGGTGAGTTTGATTTGAAAAATACACTTTAAGATTCAACAATTATTTAAATATGTAATTTTCAAACTTTGGAATTTAAAGCCAATATATATAGTTATTGTTTTTGCTATGTGTAAATCATTTTAAGAACACAAATTGACTTTGAAATTTTGATACAAAATATTATCAATTTTGTTTAAACTATTATTTCCCTTTACTGTCAATAAGTAATGAGTTTTTTTATTTGCTAAATTATAAAAATATAAGTCTAAAACAACTAATTTCACATATTAAACGTTAAACACGTTTTTTTATTAGTAGATTGTCAAATATTAAAATAATTATTAAAAACTATACTGATGAAGTTAAAAAAAACATAATTAAACAAACGAGCTTAAGCTCAAACTTTGTATTTTTTAAAAGTCAAAGTCAAAACTTGAACTGAGTCGTTAATGAGTTATGTATGCTTAATCATGTAATTTTTTTCACAAACCAAATTCAAACTTGAAGAATAAGGTTTGGCTGTACTAGTTAACAGATCTGTAAAGAAAAGTTAAGATATCATTGTTAATGAAGGGAACTGCATAAAGCAACAAAAACTCGTATTTTGAACAAAAATTCAATTGAGTTTTCTTCTTTTTATTAATCTATACCTATCGTATAAGTTAGCTAATATTCACAAAAATAAATGTTACAATAAGAAAGCTGAGGGTTCTGGTGGCCTGACTCTACAAGCAGACCACTTTAAATCGGTGACATACTAAAACTGCAAATTTACAAACTCGTGGAATATGCCAAGAATGTTTGACATCTATCATGAATTTCAGTAATGAGAATACTTGTAGTTGAGCACAAAACTGCTCAGATAAACATCTTACTCAAAGCCTCAATTTTTCTGTAGGTTATGCTACGAATCCAAGGCCCTCAAACTCTTGTATGAATCTCCATCTTCATATTTGCCAAAGTCTTTCATATATTGAAAGGAAAAACCATAGAACCTTGAATGCAAAGTAAGCAGTTATTTTATACTCCACAAAGCCATGCCAGTGTTCTAAAGCCTAATTGGGAGTCCAAAGTTGTGGAATGTCTTGATGGTTCCATCACAACCTGCTGACACAATTGATAGTCCCCATGTTTCTGATACGTATTTTTCATGGGAAGGATCTCTGATACATTGCTTCTGGTGATCAAATTCAACTTCTGCAAGAGGTAAATCCCAACTAGGAAGCTTCTCTTCGGGCCATGTCACAGAACCCCGGCATGTACCATCTATGGAGAACCAACTTCCAAAAGAAAAACGTTCTGATTCCCTAACACCATGAGCAGCCTCTAGTTGGGGTTGCATTTCTGAAGAATAGTGGGTAAAATCATTGCCAGAACCTCTTTCTTCTGTACTCATGCTAGACCAAGGTATTGCAATAGTAACCCCTTTAGAGCCAAAGTACTCACAGGAATACTTGGATTTTGTACTTTTGGAAGAAGTTTTTCCCAAGTCATTGAAGTTCCACATGTACACTCGCGAGTCCCCTCCTACTGAAATTATATGCTCTCCACCAGAGGTAAATGAACCAGACATCTGACTTCCAGACCTTGGAAGAGCTGCAAATAGTAGTATGATCAACCAATTTAGAACATTCCATGTGAATTAAGTATCAACAATGTAATAATGTAGTTGGTGGAAGCAAGTTTTATCTTAACTTCATGAATGAAACAATGGACTTTGCAATCATGTATAAGCCACAAATTAGATTAGGCGAAGTAAAAGATCACATAAGAACACATGCAATCTGTAAATGGAAAATAAAGACTTTCTGTGCTATTTGACATGCATATAACTTTATATCAGATACAGAAGGTAGGCATTCAGTTTAAAGATAATCGCTCCAAGTTCAAAACTTTAAGTATTCAACCGTGTTTTTGACTATTAATGCAACCAGATCAAAAGATCTTACTGAAAAATCTTGCAATTGTTTAAAGATATTAATAACTACTTCAACAATCATGTGGTTGACTACTCATTGCTTAGTGCTCTACCTTTATATGTGTGAACAAGTTCAATGCCTTCCAATATCCTAACTTTGGAATCTTCAGATGTAATCATAACTCTCTGGTGGTTTTTCTGAGAAAACTGCAATGGAATAAGGGTGTTGAAATGTAAGCAAAGTAAGAGAAACGTATAAATTTTAGAGGTGACAAATTTTCAAGAAAAAAAAAAAAAACCTGAATGCCTGTTATCTTGTTGCCAGATGTTCTCTTCTTTCCATTGACACGCATTTGGGCATCAAGCTGGAAATGTTTGCCTAAACAATTAGAAATCCTATTTAGAGACTTTAATTCTTATGATATTTGGTGTTTCACCCTGCTAAAGGGAGTTCAAGACTTAATTAACTAGTAATCCGCATGTTAATACCTGAGGCAACATAAAAGCGGCAAGTGCCTGCGAGGGAACCGACTACAAAACCCTGCACAAGTGAATAGTCATAGGTTCAATATCTAATGAAGAAAAGAATCTAGAATTGTGATTAGTAACAAGACATACAAAATCACAGAGATTCGGTCAAGAAATCACAGCATACTTGTCCATCTGGTCGGTAGCTTATAGCACTTATCACATCTCGTATGTCTGCCCAGTCAACAACTCGCTCTTCATGGATACCCCATATTCGGACTTTGCCATCTATGCAACCACTGATGAAGAAATTTTCGTCAACGGGGTTGAATTGAATGCAAGTCACTGTTTCCATGTCAGAACAATACACAATGGTTATTACACTTTTTTGATTAAGATATCGCAATTTTCCAGATTCTAGAAAATTAAGAAAGTGAACAAAGCATACTTACCATAGTCTTTGTGACGGAAAACTCTCCGACATTCATTACAACCGATTTTCCACAAGCGAACAGTTTTATCCGAAGAAGAAGAGAGGAGAGTCTGCAAGAGGAACTCTAGATCAGATTTAACAAAGTTTGCAAATGGAACAAACATAAATTGTCTAAAACTAAAAAGCTTTTGCATATTAGACTCACATCTGAATTGGACCAAGCCAAATCCAAGACATCGCTGGTATGACCATAAAATTCATGCAATGGTGATTCCTCGACTTTCAAAATCTTGTTAGGAAGAACAACGAAGGATTGGCTTGATTGTTTCTGCTGAGAACCAGAGGAGCCATGTTTCACTTTGCTAATAGCACTGTCTTCTGCATTGAAGCAAATACTAGATGTATTTAGTGATGTCACACGCCATATGCGTATAACACCATCTTCACCTCCACTAGCCAGATATTGGCCATTGGGACTAAACTTCATAGTCCATATCAGGCCTTCGTGAGCTCTAATCTCTTGCCCAATATACAGTGCACTGAACTCCATCCACCTCTTCTTATTATGCTTTACTTTTATTCTACGAGTTTTATTTGGCCCTGAATTCAATTTTGAACTGACTTTTCCCCAACCTCCTTTTTTGTTGCTTACAAAGTGCTTCCACCAACTTTTCTTCTCTTCCTCTCGAGCCTCAGCTTTTCTATGTCTAACTTCTTGATCTGTAAAAGAAACCTCATAAATCTTCCCTTCTTCTAAACTTGCATCTGGTTTATCTATGGGTCCTCCTTTCTGATCTTCAAACAACCCTTGTGCCTCAGAAGTTGTTTTCCTTCCCGACAGAACCAACTCCTCAGAAACCTGATCATAAGGCAAAATACAACTACAAGTATTCGAAACTGCCCCACTTTCGCTGGTCCTTTCCAGTCCAAATCTCACTGATGAGCTATCAGAATTCATCATATTATTCTCTTCACAAACCTTGGAAGAACCATCATCCCATCCCATCCCCTGCAAAAACTTTCCCCTCCTTTCCTTCACGCTCACAGGCTCATTCGCCCAAATCTCATAACCCGACTCTTCTTCTGTCAGAGCAGACCCTTGGGTTGGTGAGAAACAACCCACTGAGTCAAAAAACACATCAAAATCTCCCTCATCAGAGACCAGCATAGCGTGCAGTCAAACGCAAATGTCCCACATACGAAGAGGAAATGTCACCTCCCAACCCTTCCCCTGCTTCTTCTGCGACACCTTAAATACACCACACCCCCAAAATCAAGGGAACAAGTTTCTCTCGCTGATGGAGAAAAACTAATCTCAATATAAAATCCCACCACCACAAACAGGGACCAAGTACGAGGAACCTCTCAGAAATTCAACAAAACAGCCAATGACAACACTTGTTGGCATGTTGGAAACCCTCTCGAGACCAGGATCCCAATACATAAAATAAAAAAGAAAGTATAATTTATTCTTCAAACCCCAATAGCACCACAATAGAATAAGTAAATTCAAAACCAGAACCTAGAAGATACACAAGAAGAAGCCAAAACCGTTTTAAGATGAAACACTACCCTCTTGAATTCAAAGCTATCACCGACCCTATTGCAATGTTGGGCACAACACCAAGTCTAAGGTCAAACAAAAGAAGTGCTCCGAGTGCAGTGAACCAAGCGGATTCAAGACACAGAGAGAATGGCGGAAGAAGAAAAGTGTTGTCACCTAGAAAACAAACCAACCAAGTCACCTCGAGATTGAAGAGTGGAACTGCATGCACGAGCCGCTCACGCGGTAAACAAGATGTTACTGTTCTCCATAGTCTGCAACTGCAACAACCACTCCACATTCACCTTCACGCTTTGCTGTAATCCCCCACCTATTATCTCCCTCTGTCGTAACTAACCAAAGAGAGGGTTTCAAGATTATTTTATACTTTAAAATAATCATCAAACAGTGACACAAGTTTAACATTGACTGTGTCATAAAACAAATAACAATAATAAAATAAGAATGGTGTTGTTGCAACATTACATTAAAAGTGAAGAGACAAAAAGTACAGAATTTTTAAAAGCATTTCGCTTTCGATGGATAGGACCTGCTACGTGAAAAGAATATGCCTACATCAAGCATAAGTGTTGCTGAACCAGAAACCACAGATCAAAATTTCAGTCCATTCAATTCACCGCAACAGCATCCAACTTGGATGGTCTTTTCAATATGCCAAAAGGTTTTTCATTTTATAAAAATCTTCTTTTTTCTGTAATTGTTTGTTGGTAGGGAAGTGAAGGAAATATATAACAAGACAGGACACGCAACAATTAAAAAAGGGGGGGTTAGTGAAATTAATCGAGACTAAGATTAGTATAGCTAGATAATTACATGATTGAAGATTCCTAGCATTGTCTTTAAGGCGCATTAATGGCTATAAGAGCTATGGAAGAGATAAAGGGTTGAAAAGAAAAAACACAAGTGAAAATGGTTTTGTGAAGGAGTAGTGGGAGTAGTATTAGGCTGAACTAGTACTGGGTGCTATGTAAGTGCCTTTTACCCTTCATAGAAAAAGCGATGACCCGAAAGTGTTAAGACCTAAGGGTGACATAGGTGCCCACTTGGAGCGCCATAGGGGTTCCTTATTACAGCAAAACATAATAGCACCCCTCTCTTCCTCTGCAATGCAGTTCAGATTTTAATTTCTTGGGCTTCGTGTGATGTTTTTGCTTCCACCATTAATGAGAGGTTGTTGGTATTATGCAACAAAACTAACACTGCACCTTAATACCTTCAACCCAAAACCTCTCATTTTTTTTCATACTTTTTTTCTCTTGAAATTGACATCTGATCGGGTTTCCACAAAACATTGCTACTATTCTCATCACTTTCACTACCAGCTAACTAGCTGCCCCTGTAGTTTTAAGCTTCTTCCTATTAAAATGAATTTACTATATCAGACACCTCAATTTTTAACTATCTGATTCCTTCAAAATATTATCTTTTCCATAAAAATTAAAACATCATTTTAATTCTCAAAACTTATGCATGTGCATACCGCACTTCAATTCTTATTCCAAAGATGCAATTCCTTACTTGCCCTCCTATCTCTTCTTTTCTCTTCTCTTAAACTAATAGTCATGACAAATTATTTATTTAAATAATTAGATTAAACAACAAAACATAAACACGTAAAATTACTCTAAGAGGGTGTGTGTATTTATATTGTATTTTAATTTAAAAAAAAAAGTAAAACTGATCTCATACTTCCACCATGCACCCAAAACAAAAAAGAGGATTATTACATATATTATGGTAAAAAATAATTTTTAGTACATGGAAGGAAAATAATAGTAAAATATTACAAACCATATGATGAAATGAAATAAAAAAAAAAATGAGATCAAGAAGACTTGAAATACAATAACATACAAAATATATTATTAATTTAAATTGTTGTTAATATAATTTTTTTAAAATTTATATAAATATTGATAATTAATAATTTTACCATACAATATAAAATAATAATAATTATTATTATTACTATTATTATTATAATACTTGGCCTCATGTTAATGACATTGAAAGGACCTTTCTATGTCCAGGGTAATCAGATCTCTGTAAACCAAAATCCTGATTTTCACCTTTTTCGAAAAAAGGGTTTCTGAATTTAAATATATATATACACACATTTGAAACTGAATTTTTCCAAGTTTGGATAGATCTTTTAGCAACAAGCCACTACAAGAAACTCACATGACTAGGTTGAATTACCCATCATTCATTTAAGAAACAATGGAAGGACTTTTTATGAGGGTGTGTAGACTTTTCAGGGTATAATGTGATGTAAAAACTATTTGAAGAAATGCCTATAAGAGTGTGGCAAAGCAATTTTGACATCCCAATTATAGTTTGAATCCTGAGTTAGAGAAGTAATTTGAATCCTTGGAAGAATAGAAATTGTGCACGACATATATGTCTGAAGAAAATGGGTGAAAAATAAAATGCATATGATAAGATTTATCATAGTATACATCATTATCAGCACTTAGCATCCTTCGAACCTTCCAAAAGCTTGTTGGAAAGTCAGAAAGATGGTTTTAGTTGAAGAGAGATTTACTTAAGATAATAAAAATGTAGAGTTGAAAAAATTGAATAGATGAATTTGTTTGAGAAATAGGCATGGACCATATGGTAGGTGTATGACACTAATAAGTGTGGAGCCACAAGCACTGGAGTGTAGGGTGAGAGGCCCCTTTCAATTCTGATATTTTTGCTTCATTATCTGTTTAATGTTATCCCAAACCGCACAAGCACTAGCTGTAATATAATGGATGTTTCAGAATCATGCACTCGTGTTGCTTCGTGCCAACTTCTTCCAAGTGTGTTACCATGTGCCCCCAATAATTTAAATCAATTAAAATATTAAAAATACAGTGAACTATATTGTAGGAACTCTGACACATATCTTATTTGTCTATAAAACAACCATATAATGTTCATTACCGAATCCTTCACATGCTCAATCAAGTCCTTTAAACTATGCTTGTGCTTCATGATTACTTGTATATATATTTTTAATATGATTGAAGATAATAATCATCAAGACATTTACGTACCATTTATTTATTATAAATACTATTCAGATATGTGTGTTAGTTTTTAAGAGGTTAATTAATTAATTGATAGACAAACAAAGATGAAGCCTGATGGAAGAATGAAATTGAAATCTAACGTAGCCGCCACTGGGCAATTTCATTTAACTGTTGAGAGTAAAGACAAGAACATGCATGATGGATGCTTTTTATTCTGGAATGACAAGACGAGAAGAGAAGGGCTATTGAGCTTTTTTAAGACCTGAATCTATACATACATACATATATATATATATATATATATATAGCATTTGCAGATTAAAGAACATAAAAATCAGAGCACTATAGCAGATTTGATACTACGAGGACACCTTTTTAGTATCATTAAAATGACCCTTGTGGTGTTGGCAGTTTATAGATGAAGCATCGTAATTTTTCACGTGGATTTTCTCACAAAAATATATAATATATCAGAGAGAAAATGGAATGATGAATTAGTCCTACTAAGTTTGGTCGGCAATTTGAATCTGAGAACAAGTATTGCATACCATGGAGCAGTGGCATATTTAAATTATTAGGCGTTTTGTAATGCCAATCATGATATTTGATTTCCCCAGTCTCTTGGGTCGTATTCACTTTCTCGTTTTGCTTTACAATAATGGTTCAGAAATATCAGAAAGGTGTAAAGAAGGGAAGAAAAAGATGAGGAAGAAAACAAGATAGGTGATTTCATTCCAGAAAATAGTGAGTTGCACTTGCAGAGATTTCCTTTCTAAATTTGCTTTTATCCCACAAAACAATAAAGTGAAGCAAATGGAGGGAGACATGGCGAAAATAGGCAAAGAAGGAGCAACAGGGTATGTGAAATTGACACAAAAAAAAAAAATAAAAAAAATAAAGCTTTTTTCTTTCTGAAAAGCCATAGGAGGAAACTTCATACGTGCACACAAAAAATTCATTCATTGATTCTGATGATGGAGGGCAGAGACAGAGAAAATTAATTAAGAAGATGAAATAGTACAAGTTATTGAGGTTGAAGAGTGAAGTTAACACTAACCTCTAGGGACCCAGCATGGTTTGCCTCTCCAAAACCTTTGATGAACTCAGATTGCAATCAAAGACACAGAGGGCAAAGCAGTGTCATAATTGATGTCTTTTTATCTATAGTAGCTATGTACTGTCGTCTCTCTCTCTCTCTATATGTATACGTGAATAACCAAGCCCACTTTGCTTTTCTCCTTCTCCAACAACTTCACTTTTTATATGCTCATGAGTTTTAAACATGATTTCAAACCATATTGCTGCTATTTATGAGATCAGATTGTATTTTCAAATCAGTGTGATCATAATTTATGACTTTAGCATTCCTTGCATTATTTTGCTCTATTTTATAAACACATTTCACTTATTTATGTCCGTTCAGAGACAAAAACAAAAGTATAATATATGATAAAATATTATAGAATAAAAACGTAACAAAAGTTTATTTTATTTAATATTCGATACACTAAAATAACATTATTACGACAAGTGAAGGTTTTATGTTAACAATATGAATAACAGTAATGATTACAGTTACTCGTGTTAAAATATCGTGTTAAAATAGTGAAAATAATAAGGATTATAATAAAATAATTTGCTTTGTATTTTTAATTTAGGTACCTCCAATGAAAATAAGAAAAATGCTAAACTACATTCAAATAACGTTATCGTTATTTTTAAAAACGTTGAATTATAAAATGACTTTATGGAAAGAAAAGATGTTTAAAAAATAAAATAAATTTGGTAAAAGTTGAATGTATTTTATGGTAAGAAATAATCGAGTTTCACTGTAACACTGAAATTATTAGGAAAACGTGGAAGTGTGGAAGCCACGGAGGCAGGTAGGGTTGTAGGCCTCTAGCATCCCTAGTTGTTAGGGACAAATCTCTCTTCAATCTTCTCTCGATTTCTTCTCATTTTAAACCAAAAAGTTATAACACTTATCCCTTTTACAATTAAACCCCACATTTTCTTTTTTCAATTCTAAGTCTTTGACTCTCTTTTTTTCCTTCAAATGCTCAAACCTCCTATTTTTTTTTTTTTTTTTATAACCAATCATTTCCTTTCATTTTGAAATCCCATATATTTTTATTTTCTAAATTTAATATAAAATTTAAATTTACTTATGTTCTAATTTTTATATAATTTAATTCTGAAATTTTAAGAATAAATATATATAATACTTTTACTTTAGTTTAAATCATGTTAAAAAATTGATGTTTTTGAATTAAAAATATTATATTTATTTATTTTTAAAGTATAAGATGAAAATATATCAATAGATGAATTTCAATTTTGTATTTAAATTTAAAAACTAAAAAATATTTAATTTTTAACGTATCTAAAGCTAAAAAAGAATTCAAAATGAAAAAGAAGTTTTTCCCAATGTGATTCATTTGAAAATTAAGTTCTTATATTGAATTTCATAAACTTAGTTTGTTTAATAAGTTAGTTAGTTACTACTTTACTTTGGTTGAATGCTTGATGTTAATGTCTAAAAGTTATGACCTTCCTTTGTTTAGAAGCTAATTAAGAAAATTAAGTTAAGTTGTTAAATATAATCAGGAGTAGTGTTTAAATGAATGTTCATAATTTGAATCCTATCTGTTGGAAAAGCACATCCATGAATTGAGAATCATTTCTTTTTGTCTCCTTCATCATCCTCATACTGCATATGATGATACATAGAATGTTTTCAATATTTTATAGTCTCAGTGACAATGGTGCTTATACCTTTTCTTGTTCTTAATTCACAGGGAGGGGGGAAAAAGAAGGAATTGGTGGAGTAAAAAGGGGAATAAGTAAAGAACAAAAATTAAGATTGAAAAAACATGTAGACAAATTCAAAGGGCCCAGACAGCAGGGCTAAAAAGTTCATGTTTCATCGTAGTTTTCATGGATCAAAGCTACAAGGAATTCTTGCTGGCTTAACAAATCTATGAGGTTTTCTAGGATTTTATTATTGCTGTTACAAATTACGTGCCCAAAATCTATACCCCACTCACATGCCAATCACCTTTTCTTTTCTTACGTGTCTCACTTCACCACATTCATTTTTTTTTTGATAAATTATATTTTTCTCTCAAAAGATGAATACAATTAATTTGTATATTTTAATACAATAGTTTGTTTCCCTGTCATTATTGGTTTCCACTTGATTAACAATTAATTTAAAATACTTGTAATCAATTTCAACTTTGAAGGAAAGGGAAATAACATATACAAGTGTTTCAAACTTCATTCCACTTTTTAAAATATTAAAATCAACAACAGGATGCTCCAAATAGTTGATTGTAACACTAAGCTATAAAACAAATGCAAAAGCACACTTATTCGGTCTCCATCATTAACCTAAATAATTTTAGAGTTATCCGTTTTAAAAATTTGTGATTTCGTCATGTTCTTATTCTTTAATTAGATCCAAAAGAATCTCATCATAATCAATACGTTCTCTCTTAATTCATCAATTGAGCAATATCACAAAGGAAAGAAAATAAATAATCAGTTTATATGAGCAAACCTTTTGGGTGGAAAAATGCAATATCTAGGAGAAAAAGTGTGGTATAAAATAATAAAAAAAAAAAGGTGTGATTTAAATATTAATTATGAAGGAAGAAAAGTGTACATATTTTATAGCACAGAATCCGAAGCATTAAAACTCGGGTGAGATCCGTGGATTATGTTTTGTTGATTGAGCGAAAAGGTTGAAATGATACTGGTTGGGTGGAATAGTATCGATTATTCTAGTCTTATTTTTCTACCTGCGAATTTTCCAATGAATATTCAATTGCTCCACACTGGCATTTCGTCTTTCTCATGTAGATAGCTATGATGGGTGAATTTATATATATGATTTGAGACTATCTTCAAGATACGAAGATCCTCTTCTGCTTAATTCGTTGCCTAATCTACTACCATACAATGAAAAAACCATGTGAAGACGGATTTCCCCTACCAAATCACTGATATTTATGGACAAAACTCTTCATATTGCGCTTTTCCCAAGATGATCGGAAGATCACTGCAATCTCTTTTTACAACTTTTTAAAATCATTCTGAACCCATTTCTAACAAAACCTGCACACATGCACGTCTAACAGTTCACTCATAATGAGGTTTGTGGTCCATATATAAATTATAGTGTGACGTTGAAATTGTTGTTGAAGATGGTGTATGATATTTGGTCCTTGAATATAGGTGGACAAAGAAGAAGAAGAAGAAGAAGAAGATAGGATTTTTTATGTGTTTGACGTTTAGTTTAGGTTTTATGATGATGATGAGGAAGTGAAATATCTGGAAGAAAAAGAGGGTGGTGTCGAGAAATAATTGTGGAAAAGAGTGTTGTGTGTTAGATGAGAAAGAACAAAAACAGAAAAAAGCAGATGAGAGATAGAGTATAGTGTTGCATGGTTTGAGAATATTGTATTGCATTGCATGTGGGCAATATAGAAGGAAGGAGAGAGCTTAAAGTTGCGGATACTGGTTGAAACACATAGGTGTAGCTAGGTATGAAAAATAAATGGTTAAGATGAAATGTTATGTGAGGTTTGTTTGGATGTTGATGTGATGTGGTTGAAAAGAAAAGCAGAAAAGTACAATACCTGAGACAGTGATATGTGTAAGAATATGAGACCGTATAAGTGTGGGTGAAGAAGGTCAATGACCCTACATTCTGCACTGTCCATAGAATTGGGTCCTTGTCGCTTCTCTCAGGAACATAAATTATATTTTTATTTGGAAGAGCCTTGCCTTACAGTATCTTTGCCACAACACCCGAATCAATGCTTCTTTTTATAAGAAAACGATATTTTAACATCATATTTCTATAATATTTTGATATTACATACCTGTTAAAAAATGTGGTTGAATAATTTTAAATTAAAAAAAAAAACTTTAGTTTTTTTCTTTTAAACATGCTTTTGTCTCAATTTTTTAATTTAAAATCGTTCAACTATATTTTAACATATCTACTGTGTTAAAGTGATCTTAAAATATCATTTTCCTTTTTATAATGGCCTGCCTTCGCTTCTGGAATGGACGCATAAAACATTCATTTCCTCACCTTTTCTTTCTTTCTTACTTTCTCAAAAAACATTGCTTAGTCTTTCACTTTCACTCACCTATGCCTAAGTCTTCCACTTCAACTCAATTCAAGCTTCATTTCATTGCTTCAGTTAAAAGTAAAAAAATAAAGAAAATCGAATGGAGGAATTCAACCAAAATGTTCATTTTTCACTCATTTAATGTTTTTTGCTTTTCTTTCTTAATATAAATGTCTAAATGAAAAAAAAAAAATTGATTCAGTTTAATGTGTGGTTGCATTTTAATTTATTTACATGTGTTTAAAATATGCACAACATGTGTAGACGAAAATTTTAGAGAATCCGAAATTTAGAAAATTGAATTCAGACCTATAGTTTTTACAAAAGTTTAAATTTCTTTCTTAAGAATGAAGATTTGCATTAAAATGAATACAATCATGTTCTTAATTTCTTTTATCAGTACTTACATGTTTTTTTTTATCATAATAAAATAAAAAAAAATTAATATTCTTTTACTCACTTTCTCGCTTTCAAAACAGTCTCGCTTTTTATTCTCTTTCTCTTTCATTCTTTCCTTTTTCACTTCTTTAATCAAAACAAAGCTTAGATCTTATTAGATAATAGATATGTTTAATTTAAAAGGCAGAAAATAGTAATTTTAAGAGTAGTTTAGAAGGTAAAAATTTTAGGCCTTTTTTTATCGGATTGTAATAAAAAAAATTGAACTTTATGGGAGGGTGCTAATAGAAATGTGAAGAAAAACTCTTTCTCTTCCAGAATAACACTCTTGCTTTCTTCTTTTTTTATTCTTCTTCCCCTTCTTAACTAAACCAAAATCAAATTTGAAATCGAGAAAAATTGAGGAAAGCAAAGGTGTGACATCCCAAGAATATACGTCATGCATATAATAATAAGACGTCATCCATTATAATAAAGAAAGCAGTTGGAGTGCAGACAGGCAGTTAAGAGTCTTGAGTATAGGGATTACAGTTATCCAAATTGAGTAGGAATTTAAAACTTGAAGCACTAAAGTATTTCAGAATAACATAAGAAGGAATTGTTTGTAGATAACATAAGGGGGTCATGAAATCTCCTAGCAGAACTAAGCAGCTGCATCGCTGTTCTCCTCCAAGACTGTCTCCAGAGTAACATCCTCGCCATCTGCTCCCATCCAAAATGGATGATCATCGCAAGAGAAAACACGCAGACATAGCACAACACAACCAAATGCAAGGGTGAGCTAACTATATAAAGACATGCAATTATATTCACATATACATATCAAAATTAATCTCAAGTCAAAAGTATGCAAACCAGACAATACATGACATAGATCCTAACATATTATCTTCTAGACTTGACTCGTCCGGACTTTAGAATGATAGTCGAGCTATGGCGGGTCATGCACCCGTGGTGGCTTGTGATACTTAGGCTCCCCCGCCTTGGGCTCCCCCGCCCTGCCACTCACGAGGTTAGTCTGTTCCGCGCCTTGGAGCATGATGGAAGCCTCCAAGACTAAGACCTCCTGCTACTCCTCACCACATGGTTCAACCTCTCTAAGTGAGTTTGATTGACCATTGGAGCGTCAAGAAGACCCCCAAGACTGAGCTCCTACTTTCATTCTAAAACACTAAGAATCTCTCCGAGAGATTCTACACAAATGGAACTTAATTTACTTTTACACAGATGGAACTTAGTTTACCACTTGGATCGTACTTTCATCACTTTGTAACCATATACTTTATGCCACAATCAACACATACATAATAATTCCTCAGGTTAAATTATAAAAATCGCTTATATCATTTTTTTAACTTATTCGTACCTACTAACAAAACAACAAGCTTATTTGTTATTATATATTTTAATTTTATAACAACTAAAAGTTTAATCACACACTAAAATTAATAATTCTAATAATAAATATATAATAATATAAATATTAAATAAAACCATTCTAATATTTATATATATAATATAATACTAAATACAACTAAGATAACTAACGTTTCTAATATTTAAACAATCCCATACAAATAAAACAACGATTTTAACATATTATACATCATATAATATATAAAAATATAATATATTATAACCTATTGCTAATGGTAAATTTATGCTCTAGAGACACTTAACCAACATAAATATTCCATTCATGTTTCAAGGTGGATCCCACCTAAGTCACCACTTTCATGCTTTTTCCTTCAAGCTAATTTTCTCACGTACACCAACCACCATTCATTGCATCATGTTTATTTATTTATTTATTAATTTTAATTAATATTCCATAAAACTAAAATCTCTTCCATAAAACCATTTTAAATTCTTTCTTTTGTTTCTACTGTTCATTAACCACAAATATAACACTTCTTTTTCAATTATTTTATTATTATAATCTCTTTTTTTTTTTTTCCTAACTTAGTATCCCACCACCTCTGAACCAAACTCCACTCAACAGTAACATTTTCTTCTCCTTATAAAAGCTTACCCCAACACTTACATCCAGCAACTACTTAACACCCCCTAAACCCAATATTTTCTTCTTCTTCATAACCTAAAATATTACTTCTGATTGCAAAACCTTTCCATGCAAAGCAAAAATCCGTGCCTTTCCATTCCTTCCCTCCGACGAGAATAACCATTCTTCCGAGTGCTAAAAAAAAATTGCCGTGAGGCCTACCACCTGTACTAACCAACCATTCTCCCAATTCCCGAAAACACCATTGAATAACTCTCTTCTCTGCCTTTAATTACTACCCTTAAATCTTACTTCTCCATACAGTAAAACATATATATCTCCTGCAACCCAAGATTTCACATCCTAACCACTTTCTCTCTTTTATCACTACTCAATACTTAACCTTTACCATATTCTAAATTCTCCCCACTACCGACACAGACGTACAAAACATGCCCCTGCTTTCTTTCTTCTAAATCTCAATCACGTAAACCCTTGATATAAATTCTCCCCCATTTAATCATTCATTTTATTTACCTTCTCTACTTTCCCAATAACCCTTCTTCTTTCATTTTCTCTACATCACCAGACAACCACAAACCTACACTATCTCTTCCTTTACGTGAAACACTAACCTTTCTACATTCCCAGACCAAAACTTAAACACCTCTCCAACTTTTCTAAAACCAGCGAACCTAAGTTTCTTCATCTCTAAACTTTCCAAAATATATTACATTATAATGTTTTATATTCAATCCTAACCGAATAAAAGATTTCTTCCATCAACGCAGAACCCAGAATATAACCAATGCATACCTCTCCTAACAGTCCAAATTACCACAATCAAGTTCATCAAAACACGCCATAGACAATCAATCACAGGTTCATCATTTTGCACAATCCAATTCATGCTCAACAGGTATATAAAACAGTGAGAAATGCAATTCAAACAGTACATCGGTTTCAAATCCAATATGCATATATTTTATAAAATAAATTCACACAAAATAATTAGCTCCCCTTACCTTTTGGTTCTCACAGCACAGTTCCTAAAAGCGTCCTAACAGTACCTCCGCACAGAGGTAATTCCGATAGTACCTACAAGCTACCAAATTGGTGTAGAGCATAGTCTTTAGGACTTGATAGGATAAGGAAAATAAAAATAACTCTACTTGCAAGGTAGAACCTTTGCATGAGTAAAACCCTAGGGTGCGCAGAATGGGAAATTACCTTATCAGTGGAGAGACGCGAAACTAATCAGATGGATTGGAAGCTCTCGACTCCGGGAACGTAGGGGGACCACCTATTTGAAATAACAACGGTGGAAATTTGAGAAATTGGTACAGAGAAGGTGGAGCAAGGTTAGAGAAAAGTCAGAGAAAATAAGAAATCTGAGTTCTAGAGAGAGAAGGGAAATGAGGAAATGAAAATCTGAATTGGGGAAAGGGACCCCTCTCAAGGCCATGTGACCAATTCGAGTGGGCCCGCTGCCCTTATTAGGCCCAATGACTTATTTATTTTTCTGAGGCCCTTACAAAAGGAATCGAAAAAAAAAATTGAGAAATCGAAGAAAATAATAAAATTCGAAAGAAATTATGAAATTGAAGGAAAGATTAATAAAGGGATGATTATATAGAAAATGTCAATGAATGAGTTAATCGATGATCAAGAAAAAGAAAAACTCAAAATGTAAAAAAAAAAAAAGCACTCATAAAATAAAATCGAAGAGAAAGTTACACGACAATCGAATGGGGCGTTGAGTAAAACTAATTGGAGCAAATGTAGGTTTAAGAAGCATAACAGGTTTAATAAGCATAACAGGTTTAATAAGCATAACTGGTTCAACGTGAATGATTTTTAATTTAACTTTTTATTCTAATTATTATTTAATTTAACTTTTTATTTTCTTTTAACTTAATTATCAAAAGGAGGGAGAAATATCAATAAGTTATTTGTGTCCAAAAGAGGGTGATATATTGTATTAAAAAAAAAAAAAAACTTTGAGAACACCTCAAACTGGATAATGGCAACTCCAGTGCAAATTGTTGCAATTTGGGCAACCATTTTAGTTTATTTGTTTTATCAGTTCTTGTTTTATCTTTGATAGTTTAGTTAATTGTATTTACTTTCTTGCATCTTTACCTTGTTACTTCCTTTATTTTCTCGTTCGTTTATGCTTTGCGCAATTTTATTTTATTGCAATATTTGTCTTTCAAACCATACTACTTTAATTCACATTCTTCTTTGTTATTATCGTTCACATTATTGAGAACAAGATTATTTAAGACTTTCTAAAATTCCATTTATTAGAATGAAACACATAAGTTCTTAATTAATTAACATTTACACGAGAAGACAATTTAGTGAATTAGATATATTTGTAAAATTGATTCACAATATAAATGGTTTACAAATAAACTTTGTATTAATTGTTGAATCTTGAATTAAAATACTCTAATTTGAGAAACAATATGTTTGTTAGTTCAATTAGAAGAATCCACTAAAAATACTTGAACATGCATTGAGTCAAATTCACAAGAAACAAATTGACATGCTTTGTGCAACACTTGTGTATTTAGGTATTTAGTATTTTTACAACCAATATAAATTTGAAAAGTGTGAACAATGTATGAGATTGAAAAGTGATTGAGTAACTATGGCTCAAAATACACAAAGTTCAATCATTTGGGCAACTGGTGGATTAATGTCTCCTTTTACTAATGTTAATCAGAATCGTGAGAGTGCGAACCACATGAGTTACTAGTAGTAAAAAAATTGGTCAAAATACATCTACGATGCAAATAATGAGTAGTCCTATAACTACTTATGTTAGACCCCACATGAGTACGAGGACATAACATATATCCTATGGAGGAGGTTTTAATGGGGCTAGGTCATCTATGCCTAATCCTAATGAGAGAAATCCATGGGGGCATGCCTACATAACCTGCCTAGTTCTAATAAGATGAGGTTCACATAGATTTGAATTTGAAAGAGGCATTGGGAGAAATAATATCGATTTTGATACCATGGGGGTTGGAAATCATAAGACAACAAATAGATGATAGCAATTATGAAACGGTAAATGTGTTATCAAGTCAAATCACCACTGTTTTGAATTTTTATTCAAGCTACATCTTATAGATTTCAAAGATTAACATAACAATGGGCTTGAATAAGAGATGTTTTAGTAGTTTTTTACGTAAAAACACTATTACTACTTTAAATCAATACATGTGACGATCGGATGCCATGAAACAACAAAATATACCAAGAAGTATAGGTAGCTTGTAGTATAATAAGTGTTGTATCCACGTGGATTTGATGGAATGCACAATGCTTATCGGTAAAATAATAAATGGGTTGTAAGATGTACAAAACAAAATTGGTTCATGAAAACAAAGTGAAATATGTTGTAAACTATTTGGATTTGAAAATTTTGACCTCTAGATGATTAAATACGTGCTGAAGTTCTACTTCACCACTTAGTTCCTCTATTGTAATGGCTTGTTGTTAAATATGATGCTGAAAATAATCAAGTCTCGAGAATTCTCTTTGAATGTAACATTAGGTCCATCCTTGACACCTAGAGTCTAGGATCATAAAATTTTAGTATGATTCCTCAATGACTTTTTGAACGGATCACCTGTCTTAAGATCAAGACTCTCACTAGTACAAAAATCGCGTACAACGAATATTTTGGGCTTTAAATGGCGAATTCGCAAACGACGTCATATCAGGAGACATTAAATTGACGTCGAATTTTAAAACTTTGACGTTAAGTTAACGTTGAATTTTGTCAATATACGATGTTAACTTAATGTCGAATTTTGTCAATATACAACGTTAATAATTTTTTTTTTGTTTTTTTAATTAATTGTGATTTTTTTCAACTCTACGAGACCTGAAAAATAGAAAAACAACAAATTTCAGTTCTTGGTATTTTATAACGCATGAACTATGAAAGTGTAGTATAGTATCAACAACAAACAACAATAACCAACAACAAACAAGTTCAACCAAACAACAACAACAAACAAGTTCAACAAAAAAAAACAACAAATAAGTTCTTCAAAACGAAAACGAAAACTAACCTTCAAAAGGTGGGTTCATCGGAATAAAGTGTCGTCACCAGTGAGAGAGAAAGCAGAATGTGCTTATGAAGGACAAGAACACGAAAATAATTGGTGAAAACAAACGAAAATCATACATAAAGTAGTTAATTAACATGCATTTGTATCAAATGAAAAAAAAATTACATGTGATGGTCGTCAAACTTTGTTCGAGAAAAGTTTGAGAAGAGAAAAGGGTCTCACACGCTAAGGTAAAGTGAATGAATTTTTAATTTTCCGCTCAAATTTTTAATAAATTCACTAACCTTTTAACATCTAACGCTAGGACATTCGACGTTTTATATCCTTTTACCTCGAATTACAATTATAAACGACGTTTAACAATTGCATTTATTTACAAAAGTGCCACTGATCATTTTTAACGTTGGCTATTCAGTGGTTGGACGTTGAACACATGTCGTTATACGTTGTTTTTGCACTAGTTTCTATAGCCAATTGCAGCCTTAAATATATTCTTATCATCTAAAAGCATGTAGGAGAATTGATTGGACCGCAACTTGAAACTAGTTTCCGCTCAATCTCAAGCTAGTGAAATAAGATAAGTGATCAGTTCATTCAATAATAAGCATAAACCAATTCACAAACATGTAATTAAAAGCAAGCATTCATAAATAAAACAATACCAAATGCAAGAGAATTTACATCTCAGTTCAACATCTAGTAGATTTAGCTCCTTATAATAGATGAAAAATGTTTAATAAAAGGAAGGCATTCCATCTCCTAACTCTCTAATAATGTTCTTTTAAGTATAAAGGAAGTGTGTGAGAAAACTCTCTAAAGTCTCTCTCTAAATCTCTCTACAAATATGTCTAGAAAAGTCTCTTAAAACAAAGAGGTAATTACGTTTTTATAAGCATTCCAGAGTGTGGCTTCAACGATGATGTCTTGGCTCTAGCTGCGAAGTTTCCTCCAAAGTGGGTTAGGCCTTGTGCTTATGTGCTGGAGCTCTTAAAATAACCCCTAAATAAGGTGTTAGGAAACAGGTTGGCTTCGTTTTACACCCAGAGGGGGGGGGGGGGTTGAATTAGTGTTAGTTCAAATTTAAAATCTTTTCGCAATCTTGATATGAAAATTCAAAGCTTTTGATCTTTCCTTGAAATGCAAGTTATTGAAAAATGTAATGCAGCGGAAAAAGTAGTTGATTGCTAAACAGGTATAGTCGACTGAATTTAAAGAGTGCAGGGATAGAGAAAATCAAACACTGATTTTTATACTGGTTCGGCCAACAATGCCTACATTCAGTGTCCTTCCAACCTTGGAAGCAAATGCACTATAATGGTTGCGGTTTTTACAGCAAGGAATTTATAGAAGCACCACGCAAAAATATAAATCTCCTCTCTAACCCAAAACCAAATATAGTTACACACAAAAACCAGAATTGCAGCAAGAATCCCCTCTCCTGCAATCTACACCCACGTTGAACAATCTTCAACGTGTCACCAGCACTCTTCACAGGTTACCAAGTCTATCACAGTACGCTTCACAGGTTGCCAAGCCTATCACAATACACTTCAACGTGTCACAACAAATATAAGTTCATAAAAGTACTTGTGAGCTTTTCTTTAGAAATGTGTAAAGATAATCAAAATTATTTTAACACACATTTCAATACAAGCATGTTCCAAACATATAACACATAGTCAATCATAGGAACATCCATGCAAAATAACAACACATGTTCAATAAAGATATTGATCAAAATAGTATAGCACATCAATTGAACATGTAGCACTGAAACATATGTACTGTTATTAAGCAGTGTGTTGTCATCATCAAAAACCAGTTTGATATAGAGTTTGTGTTGTCAACAATCTCAACAATCTCCCCCTTTTTTTATGATGCACAACCATGATTAATAACTCAACCATGATTAATAACTCAACCATGTTTGCTCACTTCCACAAATAACAGAGTAATAATAAATTTCAAAATCAGTTCAGATCATTCATTTACTCTGCAAATACAACACAAATATCATCAAGCAGATAAAGTATAATATAGCAAATCTCCCCATATAGACTTACAAACATACACTCATTAAAACTCTCCCCCTTTGTGCATTAACAAAAAAGGAATGCTTGACATTTATGCAGATTTTAAATCAGAGAAGCATTAAACAAATATGCAGTTTCAAAATAGTAATGATTCTCTCTCAATCATAATTTCATCACAATAATATATGTAAACTCCCCCTGAAATGTAGGTGTGTGTGATGAAACATTGTGTAAAGAAGTGATACTTCCCCTGTCATTATGCATGGGTTTCAAAGACAGTTTGAAGCAAAATGCAGAATATCACAAATTTATCTCCAGTTTAAGCACAAATTTGTATCATTGGTACACAATTCAAGCACATATATGCAATGACACAAATATCAACAATCTCACAATATTATCTCAATTAAGATATGAAATCAGATAAAGAACAAAGATAATATCAAATTAAAAATGATTTAAGCAGTCAGTAAGGGTAGAGACAAATTCCAGTCTTGGAATTTTTTAACCCAGTTTAGACGCAGTCGAATGCATTAAATCATCAGTCGAATGCATTGCTTTCCCAAATGTTGAATTCCAATTGTATATGTCCAAAGCATTGTCCTTCCTGCAAAANCTTTCAACAACCTTTTCCAGATCAAGTATAGTGGTTATGCAAGAATAATATTTCATCATATCTGAAGTCAATGTAAAAGAATGCATGACAGTTATAGCATAGTTGACTTCAATCACAGCACAATCGAATCAATCAAACAGAGTATCAGATTTTATTTGACAGTTTAACTGAATGGTTAAGTATATGGATTGATTCAAACCTCTAATATTATTTCCTTGATAGAAAAGATATTACATTGATCGAGCACACAAGGAAATACAAGCAAAACATTAAAATCATCAAAAGAATGGCTTTATATGCCATTATACAAAATGAAAAAGATCTAGTCTAGTACATGATTATTAATTTTTCTTTCTCTTCTTGTTAAGGAAGGTCTTGAGAACCATATCATTAGCATTTTCCTCATATATTGTCTCTTCACTGTCATCATTACTTCTTTGAGATGATCTTTCAGAGGAGTCAACATTTTCAGGGTTTTCATATTCTTGGCAATTGTTTTTTTGTTCATTTATCCATTTCTTGATCTCAGCCAGTTCCTTTAGAACAATCCTTTCAAACTCATTCTTTCCTCTATATTGATTCACCTGAGAAGTTGATGGTGCACTGATGAGCTATCGCAACCCACACAAAATTTAATATGCATTAAAGAATGCAATATAGACTAGGAAGTGACTCCTAGGTCGTCTCTCAAGGACCAAATGTGGTTCGAGAATCAGGTCTAACACGAAGTGGGGGGTTGTGAAAGTGTTCTTGCAAGGAAAATAAAATTAAAGTAAAACTAGAAATTAAATACAACCAACCATAATTGAAAACATTAAAATAACTGAACAAAGCATGAAGACCGAACGGTCCTACAAATGACCGAATGGTTCTACATTGAGACTAAACGGTCTCTAAAACAAGATTAGTAAACTAATTAAAATGCAACAAATAATAAAGAAACATTTGGCATGTTATCCTGACACAACACTTAAGCTAAAGAAATAAAATGCTATTCATCACGAAATCAACACTTAAAAAGAAAACCCTAATAGTAAAGCAAGATAAATGAGCTAGGTGCTTCCATTAATGCATTAAAATTATCAGTGCAAGCTTAAAGTTAAATAAAGTAAAACACCATAAAACAAAAATAAAACAACATCAAATTAAAAATAACACATGACATTGAAAATAAAATTTAGGACTAAACTACTTCATTCTAGAAAAAAAAGTAAGAAACTTCTCCAAAAAAATTCAGCTGTGTGCTTCCAAAAAATAATCAAATTCTGGAATGTGCTAGCAAATTAAACGCATGGTTTACCAATTAATCACTGAATTCCTCTTTTCTCCAAAGCCAATGAAAATTACCACTGCACCACCCTATGCTCGGTTGATGCTTCCAAATAAAAAAAAAATTAAAAATACTTTTGTAGCTTCAAGGACGTGTACTGCAACCAAAAATCAAGCAACTTGCTTTCTAAAGTAAATCAACCCATTAAATGCAGAAGAGAAAAAAAATGTGATTCTCCCTTCCATGAATGTCGTAAATCAAAGTATAAAAAGAGATTGTTTTTTTATTCCTTGGTAGCAACGTAACAAGCAACAAAAAAAAGAAAAGAGATTGTTTCTTCATTCCATGAACCAAAAGCGTGATAGCAGCAGCTATACTAAAGTGAAATCAACATTTTTGCCAAAAGGAATTTAATCACCACCTACCATCCACATTTTTGAAAGCAAGTAAATGAATGGCATTTGATAAATGCAAGCAGCGTGAAATGAAAAAAAGAATAAAAGGCGCTGGAATTATGCTTCAATCAAAGAGTGCATGAAAAATAAAAATAAAAAAAAGGCAACAGTCAGTAACGTGAGCTCTCATCCATCTAGCATAATCGTGTTTCCCATTTCCCTTTTAATAAAAACAACGTTCAGAGAAAAGCTTCAAAATGAGGGTGCGGCTACTAGACTACCGTGTTGTCCATTCCAGCCAAGTCTCTCCAAAAAAAATGGCGGTTGCAGCCTATCTTAGCTAAGGTCGTGAATCTTTTGTGTCTCCTAAATATGGTGGGATCCACCCTACCCTAGGTGTCATGTGTCTACTTTTTACTATTGGGCTCAACAACAAATTCCAAAAATTGGCTCACAATGTAAAAGTTTGTCTAAAAATTCTAAACTACTAAATTAAAATACAACTAATTCTAAAATGCTTATGGAAGAGTCTTGATTTATTTTGTCTCCATCGTAATGTTCCAAAATTTTCCCTGCAATTAAAAATGCAACTAATTAGCTCAGAATATTCAAATTAATTAAAATTAGAATTTCCGGTCAAATTAAGCACTATTAGCAAAAACGGGAAAATACCGGACAATTAAGCACACTTACCTGATTAAATTAGGTACAATAAACTAAGTGAAATCATGAAAATATTGACTCATCATGCACTTTTGTTGACAGATATTTCATCTTTGTATTTCCAGCCTTCAAATGTTTTCTCCATGTGCATTAAGTGAAGGACAGTTTTATCAACAAGGCTTGAGTTTTGATATTGTTCACTGGATTCACCAATGCATTCCACTCCACAATAAATCAGAATCTTTGAAATGAAGACACAGTAAGGGAGCTTTCCTGATTCTGATTTAGTAACTTTCAGCATATTTTCAGATATGGCAGTAGGCCAGTCCACTTGAATATTTTCCTTCAGGGCTTTTAACAACATTAGATCTTCAGTGGTAGCTTGAGCATAATTTCCCCCTCTGGACATCAGTATATAAGCTATAGTATAGATTTTCAATCCTCCAACAGATTTCCAGATATCATCAATCAGTTTGACATCAATTCCCTTGACTTGAGAGCAGAGGATGCCTTGAACGATCTTCAGATTACGATAGAAAACCTTTACCAAGTCAGGATACCATGGACTTGCCATCTCTACAAATTGGTTTAGTCCCTAACGCTTAATCCATCTTTGAAACTGAAATCCTTCATTTCTAAAGAACTTTAGCTTAAGAAACTTGTGCGTTACAAGGGTTCGCCTTTTCCAGCAATCCAAGAACTTTAACTGAACATCATCATCGCTTATCCACCCATTCAAATCATACACTCTTTTGGAACGTCTAGCAGCCACAAACTTAACCCTTCTCCTGGGTGTGGAACCGGAAGACATTGTAATTTGAGGATGAATAATGACCCTTTCAGATGAAATGAGGATAATAGAGTACAAGATCAATGAGTTTGAATGCAGTGATTTTTGATTGCCAAGATTTTAACACCTCTTTATTGAATATCAAATTGGAGGGAATGCCAAATTTCACATTCGCACCAAAATGAAATTTTAAATTTCAGATTAACAGAGTTTTTCAAATATTCAAAAGAGATAGTCAATTGAATTAATATTAGAGTGGACTTTGACTCATAAAAATCTTTTTCAAGCAAATTCAATTAATCAATCAATTAAGCACACAAAACAAACAATCATACAACAACAAACAATCAATATATGCATGACGCAACAATCAGATACAAATTTACGAGTTGTAGACCCTCAAGGTTTTTGAAATTGTCCATAATTGATTCATCCTTGAGGCAGTTCTGTATCCGCTGCATAACCTGCAAAACAGTTAAGTTTTGGTTGTTGGTACCCATTTAATTTTGGGTCCTTGATTGTCAGTTCTTGTCACATGTTCCTTTGGTATTCATACACATAATCCTTGAGGAACAACAACATGTCTATAGTAACAATTTCAAACAGTGTGACCAACACATCTGCAGTAAAAACATGCATTTCTAGCAGGTTTTCATAAATCATTAAGCTTTCTAGCATTGGTTTCTGTTAGAGTAACCTTTAAATCCACTTCCCTGCGTATTATTATTTTTGCTAGAGGAATTTAATATAGCATCTAGATTGTCACTAGCTTGAGCAAACTCCGCTAGCTTGCTAGTCAAGCAATTAATCTTTTCAACATGTATAAGACAATTTTCACAATCTTTTTCCACAGTAACAGTTTTAATTTCAACATTCTTAGCAGAAGTTAAGGCTATTTCCAATTCCTTTTCTAATCTTTGATTTTTAGTGACAAGGTTATTAATTCGATTTTCAAAATCTCTTCTCTCAGAGCTTAGTCGATTTACCTTGTACTGCAGTCGCATTACTTCAACATGTAATTCTTTGAAAGCATCTTGCAGCAGATCATATTTGACTTCTACAGGCTCATTTGATATGTCTGCATCACTATCATAATCGTCCCATGACACACCTATCATATAACATAAGTTTGATTCCTCATCTTGATCAGAATCTTCATCACTTGAGCTTTCAGATTCAGAATTCTCCCAAGCAATGTAGGCTCCTTTCTTCTTCATGTTTTTGCTTTGAGGAAATCTTTTCTTCCCTTTCTGCTTTGGCTGTAATTCAGGACAGTCAGGCTTGATGTGACCTTCTTTACCACATTCATAGCACTGGACAGTGTTTGTGCTGAAGCTTTTCTTCTTGCTTTGACATGCATGGTTAGACAGTTGACTATCATTTTGCATAAGTGGACTAAATTTTCTTACCATCAAGGTCATTAGCTCTTTGTCGTCCATCACTGTTTCTGTGATATTATTACTTGTGGCCTTCAGAGGAATTGACTTATTTTCTTCAATCTCCTCTTCATCCTTCAGTCTACCAAGTTCTAACTCATGTTCACGTAGCTTCCTAAACAAGGTAGCCATATTCATAGTTGTAAGATCTTTGGATTCAGAGATTGTAGTGACTTTTGGTTTCCAGTTCCTGTTTAGAATTTTCAAAATCTTGATGTTGATCTCTTCTCTATCAAAGGCTTTGCCAAGAGCCATTAGGTGGTTTACAATATGAGTGAACCGTTTCTGGACATCATAGATGTTCTTACCAGCTTTCATTCTGAACAAATCATATTCTTGAATCAATGAATTCTTCTTGGCTCTCTTGACTTCATCTGTACCTTCATGTGTTACCTCTAGAACATCCCACATCTCCTTAGCAGACTTTTACTGGGATATCCTTTAAAATTGATCAATATTTAGCGCTGAGGCAATAATATTCCTAGCTTTAACATCATACTGAGCTTTCCTATTCTCATCTACAGTCCACTCAGTAAAAGGTTTCAAAACAATTTTACTATCAACAGTTTTTGTAGGTACAAATGGACTATTTAGAGTTGCATCCAAGATTCCTCTATCTTGCGATTCAAGGAAGATTTCCATGCGAATTTTCCAAAAAGAATAATTTTCACCAGCAAAACAGAGGTGGTCTGTTTGTTGAAGCACCTTCACTAAAAGTTTGAAAAGTTGAAGCCATCCTCAGGTTTTACAGTTGAATAAAATAAAAACAGAGTCGACTGAATTTTCAAATATCTTATGAAAACTAGCTTTGGTGCCTATTGTTAGGAAACATGTTGGCTTCGTTTTACACCAAGAGGGAGGGTGAATTGGTGTTAGTTCAAATTTAAAATCTTTTCGCAATCTTGATATGAAAATTCAAAGCGTCAGAATGGTCCACTGAGCGCTCAGAGGGAAACCACTCAGCGGCAAAACTGACCGCTGAGCGGTCAGAGCGGCTAGAGGCAAACCGCTGAGCGGTGAATTTAGGCGCCTGGGCGGTTGTCTGTGTTTTTAGCTAGATTCTGTAAATCTTTCTGTAATCTATCTGTTATCTTTTTGGGCTTATATATAGCCCTAGTGCGAATTAGAAAGGGATTCTTTTGGCAGAGAGAACGTCCAGAGCTATTCCACACACCTTGGAGGAGGTTCCTTGGATGCTTAGACTCCATTCAACCAAGTTTAAGGTTATTTCTTCCATTCTTTCATTATTTTCATCTAGTTTCACCATGTCAATGATGTTGTTGGGGAACAATGTAATCTTTTGAAACTCTCATATATTGAAATTCTTATTTATTTCATATGCTTGTCATATACTTATTTATCAATTGTTGGGTTCTCATCTGCGCTCAATGCTTTTATTGTTTAACTCATTCAGTAAAAGATGTTTGTCTTTATCAATATGGGGACGTACGGTAATGTCATGAACTGGTGGGAAATTCCTTGATTATGCCAATATCGCCTAGGGATAAGGGTAGGACGGTCAATTGTATTTGCTTCAGATCGCATTGCATTATTGGTTACTAGGGGAGGCTAGGGATAGCAAGCCGGTAATTAGTAATAGGCTCTTTTCACCAAGGGATTGGGTTAAGGGTAATTAAGAAAGTATGCATGGCAATTAGATAAATAAGTGAATTAAATAAGAAGAGTAGATATATGAGAGTGGATAAGATGAAATTGTAAACCGCAACAACAACATTCATCCATAGTTTCTCAAAACCAACTGAATCAATTGCATTGCATGTTTATTTTTGTTCTTTGCATATAACCACCAAACTAATTCTCTTTTCTCAAGTCTTACGCGATTAGGTTACACGAAAGTTAAGGCCTAAGAGTCCTTTGGGAAAACGATACTTGGACTTACCCGTTTATATTACTTGATAACGATCTAGTACACTTGCAAGGGACTTAACAATTAGCCGAACTTCCTTGGTCAACTAAGACTTTTGCACCTGATACCGAGCGATCATTGCTGTAATTACCATCGGGTCATCCTGATCTAAATCTGAAGCATGGAAATCTTCATTTGTAAAAGTTATAGCAGGCATTGACTTCCTTATTACCTCTTCCCGATTTACACTGCGAAGATGCCTTAGGTGTCATTTTCTCGGTGACACCGTCGAGCCACCACTTGCGAACCCTCCCGATATCGTATTAATGACCCCTCTAACCGATCGCTCCCGACTCCTATCTTGCTGCGATTCTCCCGTTTCTTCTTGTTTCTCTTAGGATGATTGAACTGCGCAAACAACTATCCGGCGCCACTCAAAGATGCCTCCTTATATCGTTGGACAAATTTCTGCAAGTTACCAGCTTGAACTAGACTTTCCAGTTTATCTTTCAAAGTGACACAATCTTCTGTAGTATTGTCCTTATTTTGATGATACCGATAATGTTTACTCTCATCGAGACCTAAGGGCGTTGGCGATCGGACCACCATAAGCAAATTAGCTCTCAAAGCTTCCTCCATTACCCTCGCTCGAGGAGCATTTAGCGGCGTGTGATGAATATACTGTGGAGCCCTAGGTTGATCTCCCCCTTTATGACTACTTCTCTTCTCATTTCTCCCGAACGTTCGTCGATCACTCCTATCTCTTCCCGCTCGGGCTACTGGCTCCTCTTCCTCTCCCCCCCTCTAATGAGCTCTTTCCTCCTCAATTCGAATGAAGCTTGCCAACCTGTTCTGCAATTCTTCCATCGTCTATGGTTCGTCCGCATACAGATAGTCCACAAATGGCCCTGGCCTCAAAGCAATCATTTGGGCACTTACAATCAACCTTTGGTCGACGTTTCTTACTTGTCTTATTGTTCTGTTGAACTGGTCCATGACACTTTAGGAGATTCGTCTCTTCCCTGCTTCATCCTTACTAACGCCGTGTATATCAAACCTGGAACCTTGCTCGACGCGTATTGCTGGCTAAATAATTGTCTTAGTGTGGAAAAGCTGTTTATCGTCCCCGGTGGCAACGAATGGAACCAATCCAACGCCTCTTCCTTCAGCGAGAGGAGAAAACCCTACACCATACTAACTCATTTGACGAATACACGGCCATGGCATCGACGAAAGAACATAGATGCTTGACCAGGTCCGTCGAACCTCCATACTTCTCCATTGACGACAACATCTTATTTTCAGGTATAACAGCTCTCATGACTCGCGCTGTGAAAGGATGGAGTCCTTCAGCCTGATCGGGTTGTTCAACTAATGCCCGATCATTAATCGAGGGATTTTGCTCCCTAGATTTGTCTTGCTGCTCCTCTTCATTACCGCTTAAATAATTGAAGTTTCCTTCTCCCCCACGTCAACCCCTATCTCCATTCTGCCCATTTCTTCCCCCCCCCCCCCCGTCCTCCGTCCCCTCCACCCTGTCCACCTCCTCTTCCTCGTCCATTTCCTCTCCTGCCCTGTTCGTTTCCTCCTCTTCCTCGTCCGTTTCTTCGTCCCCCCCCCCCCCCCCGGTGCCAAATCCTGCATTGTTATTCCCCCTCGCTCCATTTCCCCGTGTTAAAGGATTATCCTCTTCTCCACTGTGAGAGTTGACAATTTCTACATTTACTGATTGGACTGATGGTCCACCTCCTCCATTGCCTCGTTTAGCCCTCATCGCCGCCATCTCTGCCCGCATTTCTTGCATCTGCCTTTGCATCTCTTGTAACAGCTGCAAGGGAAACTCTCTTGCCATTGTGATTGTGTGTGGGTTGTATTAGGAATCTCGGGCCCCACGGTGGGCGCCAAAATGTTTCGGATGTAAGGCCCAAAACTGAACACAATCCCAACTGTCCTCGCCGTGCGTTTCAGAAGATCCTCTCACCTCTACCACCAATAGGTTGTGACCTGCACGTTAGCACTCCGACGCTCAAGTCAGCAAAGTCACAATGAAATTAGTGTAAATGTAATTAGATCAAAAAGTGAAATACCTGGCTAACATTCCTATATGTATAGGCATCAGACTCAAGTAATGGGTATTAACTACCTGTAATCGTTGATCCACGCCCATCAGTTATAACCGTTGCTAACGTGCCCGTGATATTCGCTTCACTAGTCCAATAACCCTGTTACACTATGCCCGCACCTCTTCTTTACTCAACCGGTCGGCCTACCAGCCTTCCCGATCATCTCCCAAGCCTTCCCGATCAACTCCTATTATTCCTCTTACCAACTTATCATCTTTTTTATTCGTCTTCACCTGACCGGCCACCCCCTTACACTACATTCTTGATTTTCTGTTTTGATTTGTGATTCATTGTTTATCTTTGTATATCTTTGTTTGTGTTTTCTTAGGTTTTAGTTCATTCATTACATTTCTTCACTTCATTGTTTTAATTTTTGTGTATGTTATTTTAGGTTTGAGTTCATTTTTTTTTTCATTTTCTTTTGTCATTTTAGGTTTAAATTGATTTGTTACAATTTTTTTTTTTCATTTCAATCTTTGTTTTTATAGCTTTGAGTTCATTCGTTACAAATGTTTTTGGTATAGGTGGGTTTTGTTTTTTTTTTCAATAGATATTGCCTATTCGACTTTATTTGCACTAAATGTGATTTTGATATTCTTTTTTAGCCATTTTGTTAATTTGTACCCATTTTTCATCCTTATTTATTTCTATATGCATTTTTTCTTCCTAATTACAAAAAGGACTGGCATACATCGCTAGCATATTTGATTGTCTAAGTTTTTAGAAATTGCTCAGGGTGGACATTTTACTTGTTTCTTTAGTTTATCGGCCTCTTCGAGGGAGGTTTCTTTCACCACTGAATATGGTTTATGATTTAATGCTATGGTTTATGTTCTATATTATGACTAATGTTGTGGCTAATTTTTCTAGTTTTGTTTTTATTCTTTTAATGTAGTCTTTCTGGCTGTTTTTTTTTTGCAGTACATATTTCTAATTTCATTTTATGTGGTATTTAATGTGGATTATGAGACATTGCTTTATATTTTGAAATCATTGTGTTAATTTATCCAATTTTGATTTACATTTATTTGTATTGTTTTCTTTCAAATTTTTATTATCCTGATTTTGATTACATCATATTATTGTGTCAATGTAAACTTCATGTTAGTTACAACGAAGAAACTTCCTTTTTATCACAAGAAAAAAAAATACAATTATTTATCCATTTTAATTTTATTTGTTATCACTAGTGCAGCGAAGGGAAACGACCGCGGTTGTTTTTCCCTATAGGTCGCGGTTCCAGAACCGCAGCATATATAGCCGCGGTTGACTCCTTAGCCTCTAACTTTTCCACTCTCTGAGTCAAATCTACAATTGATTTCTTGATCTCTGAAGTTTGCTCAAGCATTGTTTTCATGAAATCTTGCAGTGACATTTCAGGCTGAGGTTGATGCCTTTGTTGAGGTGGAACATAAGGTTGCCAGTTCTGATGATACCTATTTGAGGATGAATCATTATAATTCTGGTATGGTCTGTTTCCTCCAAACGTGTTTGCAGCAAAAACTTGAGATCGATTTTCCAAAGTAGTTTCCATCAAGCTTGGACATTCATCAATGTAGTGATCAGTTGAAATGCAAATTCCACACTTCTTACCAATTTGTGGAGTAGAGATTTTAAACATACTTGCAATCTTGTCGAGTTTGCTTTCTAAATTATTCAATCTTTCATCTATCCTCCTTTCATCAACTACACCATTTTCAATTTCATGTACTCCTTTCAACAAAGTTACTGAATTTTCTCTTGTTCCATATTGCTGATTATCTACTGCCTTCCGTTCTATTAGATCTATCCCATCTTCTGGTGACCTGTCTAAGAAAGATCCTCTGCTTGCAGCATCTGCCCACGACCTATCAGTTGGACTTAAGCCTTCATAAAAACTTAGAATGAAGTCTGTCATTTGAAGCTGAGGGCATGAAGCACAAAGTTTCTTGAATCTTTCCCAATATTCACTGAGATTCTCTCTGTCCCTCTGTCTTATATCTTGAATTTCCCTACGGATGGCAGATAGTCTGGATGCAGGAAAATACTTTTCAAGAAATAGTCTTTCAATGGTTTCCCAATTTGTAATCCGTGTAGAGAGATAATACCACCAATCTTGAGCTGTTCCTTGAAGAGTAAAAGGAAAAGCTCTCATCTTCAGGCTTTCTATTGTGATCTTGGGAGATCTGAAATTTTCGCACAACATGTGGAATTGTCTCAAGTGTTTGTGTGGATTCTCCCTTGATAACCCATTGAACTTTGGTAATGAATTTAGTAGGTCAGGTCTCAACTCCCACTCAGCATTAGGATATTCAATGTTACTTTGGGTAACTGTATTATGGGAGGTGGCTAGCTGTCTAATGGTTCTCTGTGCCATTCGGTTTGGATTAGGATCAGGTAAGGGAATGGATGGTATGTTTGTGACTGAAGATGATAAAAGTGGTGTGGCTTCAGATGTAGGAAGTGTTCCTTCAATAGAACACACAAGTTTCAAATTTCTCCGCACCTTACGCATATTCCTTTCAACTTTCGGGTTGATTTAATAGAATTCTCCCGGGTTAGCTCTGGTCATGCACTAAGAATCTGCTTGAAGCTATTTCTCTGTTTTTGACTACTTTTTGTTCTTTCGTTCTTGCTTAAGAAAGAGATTTCAAATGAGATATGAGAAATACTTTGTTTGGGTCCACTCCCAGGAAAGAGAGGTGCGTCACAATGGACAACTTAAGTACCANGTCTTTCCTAGCCAGAGTATATTCAAACTAGCTTTAAGTGTTTCTCAAGATTAAAGCAAGAACAAAGAGTTTTTCTGAAGAATAACTAAATGCTACAAAATAACTCAAACTAAATTAAATGTATATGCGTTAGGAAAAAAAAACAAATGAAAAAAAATAAAAATAAAAATGAGAATCAAAATATTCAAAATACTTACCGTAGTTCCCCGGCAACGGCACCAAATTTGATAAGCTGTCCTTGAAGCTATCAAATTAATACTACTTTTCAAGGCAACTTCAGTATTGCCTAGTAGTATTCAAGAAAGTAGATTGGGCTAAAGTAACCCTAAGTCGTCTCCCAACGAACACGAAATTGCTTTCGAATATCTGAAACTTATGAATGCTATGCAATGCTTAAGGACAAAAGTGAGGATGTTTAAAGGTTGTTGTAAAAAAAATAGAAAACTTAAAAACAATTATGAAGAAACATGCTAATTCCACTGCTTTTCCAAAATAGATTCATCTTCGGTTATTCACAGATCATTGTTCAATTGATTATTGTTTAAGTTTCAAAATAATTAAAGTACATTCTTAATTAATTTGAGGGCGAACATGTAGTTAATCAAAGTACATTCTCAATCAAATGCAAGACCTTTCTAGATTA
>NW_014542361.1:743932-745843 GCF_000741045.1 Vigna radiata var. radiata | reverse complement strand
CAAATAACTAAAATATTTAGATAATTATAACATTATTTGGAAGATATTTTCTGTTGATATTCCCCAATTAAATTAATTCAACAACTGAATTTTATCTTTTAGCTTTTCTGAATTTTCCAAAACTACATAACAACCCTGAAATTTCCTTTATCTGCACTTTAGCCCCTAAGAATTCTTCAGAATTGCAAAAGAGCCCCTTAGTTGACCAGACTTTGACCAGAGAAGCCTGTTTGACCAGCTTTGACTGAGGGAGATTCGGCCATTGAGAGCGCGCCACGTGGCAGCGCCTTTTTCCTCCTAAATTAGGGTTTGCAATTCGCAGATTGGGGAGATCTTTATTTGTGCCTACGCCGCTTTTGAGAAACGAACCTACACCCTTCAGCTCTGCACTGACCATTTCGCGATTTCCTGTTCCACCATAGTTGCAATGAATTTGGATGGTTTGGATTCTCTGGATTGCAATTTTGAAGATGAACGAAGCTTGGATGGCAGCAGCAAGGAAGCTCGCACTGTGATGATGATGAACTCGCGATGAAGCCTGAAAGGAAAGCTTCTCTGATGGCGCTGCACATGGTGATTTTTTGGGTTTCTGCAGGTGCGAAGAAGATGATGATAATGGAGGCCAAGTCACGACGCGAGGTTTGTAGATGCGTCAATGGCGGGTCTCGCAACTTGAGCGTTTGGGTTCCAGGCTTCTGCATTTCTGTATCTGGGGTTTGTTTCGCGATTGCTGGGTCTGAGTTTCGTTTGATTTTTCAGGTTGAATCGCGAGAAGGCTTTGAGGAGGATTTCGCTTCGATTCGCGATTTGATGGAGATGCGAAGGTGAAGGTGATGGTGGCCTGAGAGTTTCTGCCTCGCGTGAATGGAAGATGGTGGTCGAGGCGTTGTGGTTGTCGGACTCGGGTTCTGGCGAGGATGGTGGCGGCGGCCATGGGTGGCTGATGGCTAGGTCGAAGGTGGCGCCTAGGGTTTACGAAATTAGGGTTTCTGGAGAAGGTGGTGATGACGTGGCAAGTGGGCTGAGGTGGCATGTGCTGGTTAGTCTATCTGGTGTGCAGAGGATTTGGACATGTGCCGTGATCTGGTGAAGTCTAGGGTAGGAGGGGTGTGGATAGGAAAAGGTAGGTGGTGTATTCAAAATGGTTACTGTTGGGCTTTAGTATTGGCCTGGTTTAGAAGAGAGGGTTGCATGTAGGGAAATTTGGGGGTACAAGGGTAAAAACTGCCTGTTTGGCCCAACTGTACATTATTTTCCAAACAAAACCTGATTTTGGGCTTTAAATTGCAATTTGGACCAATAAAACTCTAACTTCAGCTGCACAAATAAATATTAGAACATCCAAGAATAATTTATGTAATTAAAATCACTTTTTTAAGCCCTTTTTATTTCCAAACACGCTAAATCTAATAATCACAAATCCTCTACAAATCAATCATTTAAGCACAAATATTCTATCAAAAATTTTAATTTTAAAGCATAAATGTGAACATAAATATACACTCATCAAGACTGCGGTTCATGCCTTAACCGCGACCCAAAGTCTTTTTTTAAAAAAAAAATGATGCACTTTCTACTGCGGTTGCTACCACAACTGCGACATATTCCCACTTTCTTTCGCGGTTGTTGTACAACCGCGGCATAATCTCCTACATTTTTTTAAAATAGCAGGTCTATTTTTGTGATATCCACTGCCACAAAACAGACCTGCATATCAAATACACGTTCAAATACATTTTCAAATAAATTTTAACATCAAATAAAGTACAAAGTCTAATAAAATTCAATCTAATCAAATGCAATGTTTAAATCTAGTAACTAAGAACTATTATATAATCTAATTATATACTTTGCAGCAACTTTCCTTATGAATGATAGTGGCTTCTCAGGAACTGGTGTAGTAGTCTTGAA
>NW_014542361.1:624688-742652 GCF_000741045.1 Vigna radiata var. radiata | reverse complement strand
AAGTTAACTTTGATATAAGGATACTTGATTTACAAATCAATTTTATATATAAATAATTGCTCATAGACTTACATCATCCATAGCTGAATAATTGTAATATTCAACTCTTGTGTTCCCGAAGCAAGCTCTCTGACATCTGAGCCATGAAGGTATAATGGGACCTCAGAGACTCTCCCAAATACATTAAAATCATATTCAACCTCCAAAGGCTTATCTTCAAGGATGTCAGCAAGTAGCTGCAATGAATCAAGAGGATCATCCTCAGATAGAGGAATCTTCTCTTGTGCTTGCATCTATTGTTACATGGAAAAATAAGATAAGTTTTGACATCAATAACATGTAAACTTTAAAATTGAGAAGTGTAAAGAAGAATTCCATACCGGGGAGTCAGAAATTGAACCAATCAAATGTTTAGGCCAAGCGATAAAGGACTTGAATGCTTGTTCCACAGTGAAAATCTCATCTGTGGCTAGAGGAACTAAGGCATCTGGTATGATCATTTCGTCTACTGAGGCCTTCACCTCATCCTCTGATAGCTCCATACCATGAACAACAGTCGCTGCCTTAAACACTGTTCCACGAGCTACCAGGACCGTCTCAGTATCGTCTAAAATGTATAGCAGACATGGACTAGTATCGTCCATGTCATCCCCTAGGACGACTGGTGCTGAACAACTTCCTTTCCCACTTCTCCCTGTCAGAGTAAATGTTAGATTATACAAAAGATAGAAATAATTGCACATAAATGTTTATTAAGTTTACTTGTGGGAGGCACAACATGTTCCTGTTTCTGTACAGGAGATGGCACCGGGCGCATGCCATAGGTCTCAAACTGTTGCTGGAACATGGAGCTGAACTCACTATACAATTCAGCCTTGAACTTTGATCTAACCTTGTTTGTGATCTCATCTGTAAGGTCGGCTCGAACCTTTTTTGTGATCTCTTGTGTCATCCTTTCTTTTTGTTCTTCACTATATGCATATGAAGGCTAACGAGAAGAGCTCCCAAAATAATCTCGAATTCCTACTCCAGGACCAGCAGCACGTACACGTCTAGGGTGCTCAGGTCGTCCAATCGCAACTGTAAGAATATCCTAGCGACCCTCTGGAGTGAATTGACCTTGGGAGCTCTACTCAACTAAGGAGTCTTGTAACATTACAAAACACCATTATTCTTTAAAAAGTTCAACGTAGTATGTATAATGAAATTATTATTATTTTAGGAACAGTGATAACTTACAATTCTTTCAGAAATTTCCCGTGCAGTGTCAGAAGAGTAGGTGCCCAATGGTCTCATACGAGCCAACTTCCATTTTTCATGTCTAGAAGGTGGAGAAGGAGGCTGAGGGGGGCTACCACCCTGAGATGGTGGTCTAACATCTGCCTTTTCGCTTGAGGATTTTCTCCTCAAGCTTCCTATACCCACCACGAGATAATAGGTGAGGATTTTTGTTATGAGCACTTGTTCCTTGTGCTTTGCTTCTAATTACCTGTCACATATGTTTCATTAATTAGTTCATATGATATATATTTGTTAATGAGGAATTGAATAATATCAACTATACTAACCTTCCATTCCTTTGACGTCCAACTCTCTATAAAGAGCCGCCAAGTTTCCTCATCAATGGACTTATATGTAGTACATGGAGACTTATTTTTATGCTTTCCAAAGATATATCTTGATGTCAACTTACTTTTAAAGTTTCTGAAGTTTTCAGCAACAGTTGACAAACACTTATTTCTAACTGTTGCGACATTTGGAATGTCAAATGTCAGCTGAAATAAACATAATAAACTTGTATCAGTACAAAATTATCAATATAAACAAACTGTAATTCAAATGATATTAACTAACTTACCAATATATCGTTCCATATAATGTTTCGATCAACCCCGGACACATGGTCAAAAGATGGAGTCAGAATATTAATCCTGTCATGTGCCACTACTCCAAGGTATGATCGGAAGTCATCTGCATAGGGGCCAGTTGCCACACCCGTGATCACGTTCACATTCATTGGAGTTCTTTCACCACTATTCTCTCTGATCAAAAGTTGTTTCATCCTGGTGGGTCCTCTACTGGATCTGGTAGGGGGAGCCTCATCCCCTGAAGAATGTGGATGATCAATCATATATCTGTCAAAATAAATAGCAACATGAAATATTAATAAAAGACTTATGTAATATCATATAATTTAACAAAACATGTAATAGTAATCATAAGAAATATATAAAAGGAAAGCTTATGTGATATTAATAAAATACTTATACAAAAATTGGAAATTCATACATAAAGATATGGATTCATCATATGTATATTCCCTCATCATGATCTGACCGAATTGCATATACATCATCGTTAACTAGAGATTGGTCATCCAAATTTGTTGTAGTTTGAAATGAATGGTTGTCAGCAATATGAATATTAATCAGATTGTCTTCGTTAACCTCAATTTGTTTTTTGCCTTGAAGAGCGACATAGCAATGGTTAGACGCAACATGAGTCGACATCGTCTGATACACATGAGCTTTGGCAAAATTTTCTACGCCAACATCGCGGATCATGTCCTCTAATTTGTCTTCATCCGGTCGATCTTCTTCCATGGTGGAATCAGTAACATTTTCAGTTTGTGAGTCAGTCGGAAAGTGCATTTCTTCGTCGTGCCATATCCATGTTGCATAACATCTTAGGAAACCATCACAGATAAGATGTTCTCTAATTTGGGTTGCGTTCAACTTTCTTCCATAAAAATGAGATGGGTGGTCGGCGGGAGGAAGAAACTCTGAAACTCCAGCGTCTGCGCGAAGAAGAAGACGTTACTGTTCAACTGTTTTGTTTTTTAAACCGGATAGGGGAATCTATTGCGGTTCAAAAGGTAACTTCGGTATAAAAGGGGTATATGCCGCAGTTGCACACTTAACTGCGGCCTATACTCATTAAAAAAATAAATCAAAATGGCATTTTTGAAATTTTCTTCAACTTATATGTTGCGGTTCAGCGTCCAACCGTGGTCTATTCCCTTAAATATTTAAAATTTATTTAGATCACGGTATAGGCCGCGGTTTCTCTAAGAAACGTGACCTATTCCCCCTGACGTTCTGAATCCCCCAATTGCCTTTTGGAGAATGTGAGAAGGTAGCAGGGGGAATAGGCCGCGGTTCTGTGAGCAACCGCGGCCTGATCCCCCTGAACCTTCTGAAATTCCCCACGTTGTCAGCCCAGCAATAAATTAGCAGGGGAATAGGCCGCAGTTGCTCACAAAACCGCGACCTATTCCCCCTGCTACCTTCTGACATTCCTCATGTTTTAGCCCCGTAATAAATTGGCAGGGGAATAGGTCGTGGTTCCTCTGAGCAACTGCGGCCTATTCCCTTGCTTTTTAATTTTTTTCTGACGTAGCATCAAAGGCAAAAAGTTGACTGGGGTATAGGCCGCGATTCCCCTCTGAACAGCGGGTTATAAGTTCTAATTATTTACAAAATTGACACCACGCACCATTATGTTGCGGTTTCTTGTGAACTGTGGCATAATGTGCGCGGTAAAAAAGCAATTTTTTACTAGTGTATAGTTTTCTTGAAATTGTTTCTCTTCTTATTTTGTTTTTTTTTCTCATTATGTGAACATTACTCTTATTGATTAGTGTCAAATTTATGAATTAATCTTCTTTCTTTATTAATTTTAGGGCTTATTGATTATGTGTTGACATATATATGAAGTTTTCAACACTAAAAAAATATATAACCTACATTTAAAGTCAATTTTAACAAATTTTATTTCTAATAATTTCATAAATTGCTCAGGGTGGATGTTGTGCCACTTTCTTTAGTTTTTATGCAGGTTTCTTTCACCATTGAATATGTTTTTCATAGTCTTTGTTTCGACAAATCTTCTTCCTTTATGTTATGTTTGCTTTGGATTTTGTTTTCACATGCATGTTCACACAATTTTATTGCATCAATATAAACTTTATGCCACCTACAATAAAGGAACATCCATTTTATCAGAAAAAGAAATTCAATTATGTATGGTTTATTATTAAATTTTACCTGTGTTATAGTTTATGATTGAATTTTACCTGTGTTATTCTTTTTGATATACATTGATTTTTTTAATGACATTAATATTTTATTAGTTATTTAGGGTCATTCATTTTTGTGTTGATATATTTATATAATTATGAAGTTGTCAACACAAAAGAGATTGTAGTAGCGTATATTTCAGTATGTGTTTTGTCTATTTGTTTAGTCATATTGTTTAATGTTAATTTTCTAAACTAATCTTATTTCTTTATCACTTTTGGGCTATTTCAATATGTGTTTTGTTTGATTTAGATATATTAATGGTTTAATGTCTCAATAGGTTTCTATTTTTGTTTAGAATCTTAAATAGGTCTCTGTTTTGTTAGGCATCTCAATTGGATCTTTATTTTTGTAAAATTGACTCAAATAAAGACTGTTGGTATCGGAGGGGGTATTTTTCAAAGAGTTTAGCGCAGCGGATTAAAAACACAGATAGCGTAAAGTGTATTAGGTCACAGTTGAAACGATTTTGCCCGTTTTTATCAAAGTAATTTTCTTTCAGAAAATTAACCAAACAGTTGATGTGCGATAAGTAAAATAAGTGTAGGGATAAGAAAAATTCACACAAGTATTTTTATACTGGTTCGATTCAACAGAATCTACGTCCAGTCGTTAATCACTATAAATAGTGATTAACAGTTCCACTAAAAATGGTTTAATAGATTACAATCAAATGAATAGAATTAGAATGAAAAGAACCACTCTACCAACTTGAAGAGAACCGCTTCGGCAATCGACCAACGATTCGCAAGCTTCTTCTTTCACAAGACCAGGTAGAGAACCTTGCCAACTTGAAGAGAGTCCGCTTCGACTATCGACACACGATACGTAAGCCTCTCCTTTCACAAGACCAGGCAAGCGAACAAAATGAACAAAAGCTCTCAAGAACGTTCCTCTGACAACACAGTGTTCTAAGCTTTCTCAGTTCACCAAAAGTTACTTCTGAAGATTTCAAAAACCAATTATATAGCCAAGCACACTGAATGCCAAAGGTCAGCTCCCAACTTCCATGAATAACCAATTATTGTAAGTGATAATCGATTATTCAGGTCCGTTATAGAAATTTCAAAAAGTGATAATCGATTATATGAAGTGATAATCGATTATTCAAGTGTGACTTGTGATAATTGATTATTGCTTCATGATAATCGATTATTTTAGTTCAAAAGCATCTGATAATCGATTATACCTTAACCATAATCGATTATACCAGTAGAAATTACAATGTTTATCATTTTCCTACTACATTCAAAAACTACAAGTTGCTTTTTAAGTATTCTCCTATTACATTCAAAAGTTACAATTTGCAGCATCATCAAAACTTATCTTCAGGTTTTACCAATACTCCCTTATTGGTAACAAAGACTTTCCGTCAAATTGATCAAACACCATGAGTGAGGGTAGTATGTGACACGATGACAGTGTAGATTTAATGTATGTGGCATTAAAAACGTGGTTCAATTTTATTTTTTAATTTTTGAATTCAAAAATGATGTTTACAAAGTGGTAATATAATTTCAGTAAGGGCAAAGTAGGGAAATCTAATTAAAAGAAGTGTTGAAAGCCCCATTCTCTTCTGCAATTTGGAACTTGAAATGAAATTGGGGGAAGTTAAGTTTTAGGGTTCGTGGGAAATTCTGTTCGAACTACAGGAGTGGGTCATGCCTTAGAGAGCATCCATAATATTAAATAGGCATTTCCAGAACTATGGGAAAGCGATGAGAAGCTTGAAAGTGTGGAGTGTTCTAGAAAGGTTTCGATTGAGACATCAGTAGTAGCTTAACTTATACTTCCAAGTTCTGAGAACTTGTGGTGTCTGGTAGTGTACTGTGGTTTGGTGTTGATTAAAGTTGTTGGAGAATTTTATATATTTATTCCAAACAATAGGCAAAGGTAATATGTTTTGAAGAAAGACGAAAAATCCCAGAACCATGCTTCCAAAAATCCATAAATTACATATATGTGTGATTATTATCCACACATAAATGCTAAGAATAGACAATGTTGGTTCAACCAATATTCCGTTTATCAAAAGAAAACAAGAAAAAAATTAGAAAATAAGGATCAATCCATTAACGTATGCTTTTTTCCAGTGAAAGGCTTGAACTTTAGTTGTTCTTTCTTTTGGGATTTCTGTTGACTTTTATTTACTGGAGAAAACTAAAAACCAAGAAAAATTGGTTAGATGGACATCTGAAGAGAAAATGAAAACAAAAATCATGTAAACAAATTATAGATTTTTTTTGCCATTTCTGTCTATGAATAAAAGTGCTACTTCTGAGAACTACCTTTGGTGTTGCTTGAAAGCTAGTGTTAACGGATTGGCAAGTGTACCAAATCGTATCAAGTAATAATAAATGGTAAGTCCAAGTATCGTTTTCCCAAGAGACTCGAAAGGCCTTATCGTTCGTGTGAATTAAGAACGTAAGACTTGAAAAGAAAAATTAATTAATTGGGCATGAGAATAAAATATGAACATGCAAAAGAGATTGATTCAATTGATGAGAAGAAAACAATGGATGAATGGAGTTGTTGGGGGTTTACAATTTTCATCTTATCCGCTTTCTCTTATTTACTCCTCTTGAATTATTAGCTTGATTAATTAATTGTCATGCAACTTTCTTAGCCTACCCTTAACCCGATCCCTCGGTGAAAAGAGCCTATTACTAATTACTGGCTTGCTATCCCTAGCCTTCCCTTACAATTAATAAAGCATTAAAGAGAAGAAGTGAAAAACAATTGATCGTCCTACCCCTATCCCTAGGTGGTATTTCTTAATCAAGGAATTACTCACCAGTTCATGACATTACTGTACGTCCCTGTATCAATAAAGACAAACAACAATTATCGAATGAGTTAAACGATAAAAGAATTAAGCACAGATGAGAACCCAACAATTAACAATCAAAGCATATGGAAACCATATAAATAAACAAGAGTTTCAAAAAGAGAGTATCAAAAGATTACATTGTTTCCCCCAACAACAATAGGGTTTAGTTCACCATTTTCATGATGAATCTAGATGAAAAATGGATGAAGAATGGAAAAGCAAACCCTAGATAAGATGAAAAGGAGCCTAAGCATCCAAGAGATCCTCTTTAGAGAGTGAAATTAGGTCTGGCCGCCCCTTCTGTCAAAAGAATGCATCTAAACTCACAATAGGGCTATTTATAGATGACGAGCGCAACAGAAAACAGGCCCAAGCCCAGCAGACAACCGCTCGGACTAATCGCAAATCCACCCAGCGCCCACACCAGGTGCCTACTCCTCGCCTTGGACCACCTGACAGTGGAATTTGCTGCCGGGCGGTGCGTCGACTCTTCAATTCTTCAATTTTCTTCTCTTTTCTTGAGTCTACGACCTTTATCTTCAACTCCATTCTTCATTTTCTCAAAAGTACTACAAAACAATGCAAAACAAGCATAATATCGCTAAAAATAGCTTTTGACTCTCTACAGACTCATTTATTGAGTTTTGCTTGATTCTAAGCTCATTCTAAGTAGTAAAGGGAGTAATTTGGTCTAAAATGATATATGAAAATAACTGTTTTTCAACCTTCATCAGCTAGACGTAGTTACATTGGATCCAAACACAAGATTTCCAGAAGACCTACGTGACACAGTACTTTTTGGCTTAAAATCAAAATTCTTCATTTCTTTGTCAGTTTCTTTATGCTTTAGCTTTGAACGAGATGTTTCTTCAACTGTTCGTGCTGAGGCTTTACCACCCAAGCGTCTTCCAGTTCCTGAGAACGAAATGAAAGGCTTGTATTTTGGATCTTTTTCCTCTAGAAATTTCTCTTGCCATTTGTTTTAATGAGAAGTCTAAAATCAAAGAAAAATTGGTTCAATTTCTCCCACAAACCCTAAAACTCAACTTCTCCCAATTTCATTTCGAGTTTCAAATTACAGAGGAGAATGGGGGCAACACTTCATTTAATTGGATTTTCTTACTTTGCCCTTACGGAAATTATATTATCATTATGTACATATACTTTTTTAATTCAAAAATTGAACCACATTTTTAATGCCACGTACATTAAATCTACACTATCACCATGTCACATACCACTCTCACTCACGACGTTTAATTAATTTGACGAAAAGCCTTTATTTGAGTCAATTTTATAATAAAAAAGATCCAATTGAGACGCCGAACAAGACAGGGACCTATTTGAGATTTTGAATGAAAATACGAACCTAATGAGACATTAAACCTATATTAATTTTTTTTTCAACTCATTGTGTTCATTTATATCCAATTTGCATTCTAATTTATTTGTATGTATATTTTTTTCCTTAATTTAGAAAATCAATAGTATATATTGTCTATATTTTTTTATTGTTCCCATTTTAATTTGGTGTTCACATGCATTTAGTGACGGATGAGTTATGGGCACCATTTTATTATGTCAATATTAACTTAATACCACCTACAACAAAGAATCATCAGTTTTAGCACATAGAACTCAATTGTGTACCCATTTTCAGTCTATTTATCATAGTTTTTGTGTAATTGTTCATTATGAAATCCCAATTATAAAATAAAGATATATGATATAATCAAGATATCATCATGGATAATAATAGAAAGCAGTTAAGAGTATAATAGAGGTAATTAGAATTACAGTCATCCTTAAAACATAATTAGAATGTGAAGCTGGAGTATTAAAGTTTCTCCCAGCAAATTACAAGGAATTAAAAACTTGAAATAAAGCAAAGTTCTTCAAAAGGTTTAAGTGCTAAAAGAAAGAAAGTCTAGTAGGCTAGACAACAACACTGCCATCACCATCCAAAAGTTGTCTCCAAAGTGACCTCCTCGCTATATGCTCCCATCCAAACGGATGATCATCACAAGAGAAAACACGCAGACATAGCACAACACAAACAAATGCAAGGGTGAGCTAATTATATAAAGACATGCAATTATATTCACATATACATATCAAATTTAGTCTCTAAGTCAAGAGTATGCAAGCAAGACAATATATGACACAAATCCTAACATGTTATCTTTTAGACTTGACTCGTCCGGACTTTAGAATGATAGTCGAGCTATGGCGGGTCATGCACCCGTGGTGGTGGCTTGTGATACTTGGGCTCCCCCGCCCTGCCACACTCACGAGGTTAGTCTGTTCCGCGCCCTGGAGCATACTGGAAGCCTCTAAGACTAGGACCTCCTGCTACTCCTCACCACATGGTCCAATCCTCTCTACATGAGAAGAAAGGCCATTGGATCGTCAGGAAGACCCCCAAGACTGAGCTCCTACTTTCATTTTAAAACACTAGGGATCTCACCGAGAGATCTTACATTCGAACCACCACCAAATACCTTAAAATCATGTTTCTTTCTTTCCCAAGTTACATACCTTTGAACCAAAATTCACCATTATATTCTTTCCAACCACACAAGCTACACATATATAAACATACAAGACACTCTTTAGTCATGTCATAAAAACAACTCATACATACTTAGACATTACATATTATCACAGAAACATCACTTATTAACACAAATTTCTTTATAGAATATTATTACCAACACTTGCGTAATTTAAAAAACTTGGAGACCCTCACCAATGGCTCCGGAAGGGTCAAAAACCCCTAGAATGACCTAAAGAACATCTAAAACGGACGTCTGAAACTCCCAAAACATCAAAAACACTCAATCTGTCGCACATAATTCGCTCAGCGCACCCCCCCTGTGCGCTCAGCGAATTTTGTCTACAGGTGATAACGGTTGAAAAACCGTTATTTTTATACTTAATTTTGATATCAAATACACCCTTGTTGACTTGGAAACTTTCTTTAGTTTTGTGAATAAAAGAGTTGAGGACATGTTTTATGATTTTATCATTAAATTCCCTTGATTTTGTAGGTTTTTGGAATGAATTGAAAGAAAGGTTGAAGTATCAAATGGTTGGAGTGCAGAAAAGTCAAACAGAGTGTAGAAAAGTCAACCAGTCAACCATAAAAGTCAACTAGTCAACCAGAATGCTGAAAAGTTGACCAGAGTTGACCAGAGTGCTGAAAAGTCAACCAGAATCCAGAAAAAAGTCAACAGAACGTGATTTGATATATTTTGTGCGATTTTTATGATCTGTTTGGGCTTGGACCTGTTTTCTGTTATTTTTAAGTCCTATTTAGAGGCCAGAACATCTTAGGGTTTGTATCTTTTGATGGCTTCGACACAAACAGATTTTTCACCCCTTTGGAGGTAGATTGGAGATGGTGACAACTCTCATTTTCTCCTTTTTAGGGTTTCTATCTCTTTCACTCCATTATTCACCTAGTTTCTCCATGACAATGGAGAACACCTTATTTTTTGCTGGGGAAAGATGTAACCTCTAAACTCTCTTATATCAAAATTCTTATTTTATTTATATGCTTGCATATGCTTATATTATCAATTGTTGGGTTCTTATCTATGCTTAATGCTTTTATTGTTTAACTCATTCGGTAAATGTTGTTTGTCTTTATCGATACGAAGACGTATGGTAATGTCATGAACTGGTAGAAAATTATTTGATTAAGCTAATACCGCCTAGAGATAGGGGTAGGACGATCAATTGTATTTTGCTTCCGTTTATCATGCATTGCTAGTTACTAGGGGAGGCTAAAGATAACAAGCCAGTAATTAGTAATAGGCTATTTTCGCCAAAAGATTGGGTTTAGGGTAGACTAAGAAAGTTTGCATGGAAATTAGATAATAAAGCAAATTTAATAAGAAGAGTAAATATATGAGAGTGATTGGGTGAAATCTGAACCCTAGCAACAAATCCATCTCATATTATCAACATCATCCATCCATTTTTATGTTTAACCTCAATTGATCAAATTGCCTTCATGTTTATTTTTCCGTACTTTATATTCAAAAACCCCAAAATATTGGTCTTATAGTCTTGATTGGTAAAGCAAAAGCATAACAGTTTAGTGCCATGAGTCTCTTGGAAAAACGATACTTGGACTTACCATTTTATTATTACTTGATACAATTTGGTACACTTGCCAGAGTGTTAACAGCAGGGGAAGCTAAATTCTGCAGATTTTGACAACCCAACACCCCGAAATTCGTTCTAGACCTCTTCCCCAACTTCTAAGACCCCTAATTGGTGATATGGACTCATTTAAGCTTGTCTAACTGGTTTTATATGTTCCTAGAGTGATTTTGAAGTGATTTAGGATGGTATTTAACTCTAATTTACCAGTTTCCATAACTTAAGGAGTCTATTTCCAATATGCCTATCCTAGTAAGTTTTAGCTCAGTTTTATGTTCCTATTAAGTTCCATTTGCCTTGTCTAGACCACTTAAACAAACCATATACTCTTCATGCTCCTACTGCCCAAAATCACTCCCTCACTTCCCTTTAACCTGACCCATAATGGTTCCTGTTTGCCAAACTATCTAGCTGGACTACATTACAATGAGACAGTTCCCCCTTAACACTCCCTTACTACCCAATTGGTCACCAGAGAGGGTTCAGATGTCTGACGCATCAGACTCACCTTCGACGCCAAACACATATGACTAATCACAACGTACTGGACTAGGCTAGGGCTGCTCTATGATAAGAGATGTGTCAGCTCAGGTTTTTAGTTCCACTCTATCCTACCAACGGAGTGTTCTCACAATCCCCATTTGATTTATGTGAGTTACCCACACTGTCCTATTTTTCTCTAAACCTCAGCCTCAGATTCCCACAAGACCTGTTTACTACTCAACACCAGGTTCTCAGCCTCAGATTGACTTCAACAAAATCTCTAATGCAACCACTCCAATCAAGGACCAATTCAGCAAATCAATTTCAACAGAAAACAATTCATAGGCATCAATTTCCGCATGCATCAGTCAACGATATAGCACAACTATTTAAGCACACCAACAAAAAATTCAAGCCCATAAATATACATATTTAAGTTACTGGAATTTAACTCAAGCACAACAAAATACCCATCATGCAAATTAATATACAGAAATATAATTAGCTCCCCTTACCTGGATTCCAAGCACAGCTAATTTAGGAATCCCTAACAGTACCTCCACACAGTGGCAACTTCACAGTACCTATAAGACACCATGATGGTGTAGAGTAAAGCTTTTTAGAACTTGATTGGACAGAAAACACAAAGAGGAACACTTACTAGTCACATGCAACCCATAAAGTTGCATGCACTAGTTCAAGAATAGTGAAGAGAAAAAGGGGGAAATGACTTACCCGCTGGAGCGAAGAATTGTTCGGTTTGAATCGAAGCCCTCTGCGCCAGGAACGATTTGGCAGCACCAAGTCAGGAATCAAACGGTTCGCTTTTCTAGAATTCTAGAGAGAAGACAAAGAATATTTTAGAGCAAAAGGATTTTCTTTTTAGAGAGAGAAAAGCTAAAACTAAGAATCGGATTTTTTAAGGTGCCTTCTCTAGAATCAGATGTCTTAAGCTTTTAGGGCCTGGGTACCTCTTACAAGACCCAATAACCCCTAGCCCAAATCTTTTTCAGGTCGTGACATTTATTTTGTGGTATTATTATTTTTTCTCATTATATGAATATTAATCGTATTGTTTAATGTTAATTTTCTGAACAAATTTTTCTTCTTTATCACTTTTTGAGCTCATGGATTATGTGTTGACATAATTATGAAATATATAGTCGCATTTAAACTCTCTTTTTATTCATTTTATTTCGAATTACATTGCTTAGGGTAAATTCTATAGCCTACAGTGTGAATTCTATACATTGGTTTTTTTTTACACATATTGATTGCACATTGTTTGACTCTCTATATACATTGGTCTCAATTTTTTTAGGTTACAGTCAATTGGTTAAAGTTATTCATTACTTTTTTTTTTACAAATTTCGTTTTTACTTTTCAGTGCATGTTTTTTAATCAATTGTTTGTCGATTTCTATACATTCTTCATTCATTCTCTGATTCATCGCACTTCATAATCGAATAGTTAAACAAATAACTAGTATTCTACAATTTTCAATTTAAATAAATATTCTTTAAGATTATGTAAGTTTAATGAAAATAATCAATTTCAGTCTTTAATTAATTATTACAAGGATTAAAACTTAATTCATGATTACCAAAATTTCATTATCTTGACAATAATTATACATGTAAAATTTAACAAACTTTTTTGGGTCTGTTTTTATATTTTTTTAAGGCTTAATAGCACTAATGGTCCCTATTTTGGTTGGCAAAATTCGAATTGGTCCCTTTTTTTTTTTTTTCTGTTCAATGTGATCCTAAAGATTGTAAATTTCGTTCAATCTGGTCCTTTTTGGAGACGCCGTTTAAATAGTCTACGGCAAAAACTCTAGCTATGCAGAAAAGTGTTAATGTGGCATTTAACTGGCCACGTGGATTCCCTTCAGGCATAGTGAGGTAAAATCTGAAATAAAACTAGGACCATTTCGAACACACTTAACGAAAATAGGGACCATCAGAGGTATTAAGTCTTTCTTTAATGAAACCCAATTTTTAATGAGGTGGATAGCCAAATTAGGGTTTTTAACCAATCTTCTTCCCAATCTTGGTGGTTGATGAGCCATGTTTACTTCCCAGTCTTCTTCTTCTTGTTGTTGCACTAGCTTGGGCCACCAAAATTGTCATTCCTCACTTGGTGGTGGTTCAATGGGGGTAGAGATAATCCCTATTTGCAATAATCTGCAGGTTAGGCCTCAATATCACAATCTGCAACAAACTAGACCCCAACAAGCAACACTTCCTAAAGCTTCCAAAATCATAAGCATCCAAAATCATAAGGCAAGAACCCCATTTTTTTCCACAACAGTATGAGTAAAGCCCTAAACCCCCCAAAAAAATGCTCAATTGCTTGTCAAATGAAAACCCCGTTGGTGAAGAACCCATTATTCAGAGGTGATTAACTTATTCCTCTTCTTGAGTTTGTCGGNGATTTTGGAGGGAGAGCGGGTGGTAGCCATTGACGAAGGCAAAGGTGAAACAGATTGGGTTCCCAAATTCTAAGAACCCTTAAAAACCCTAATTTGGCTATCTACCCTCATTAAAAATTGGGTTTCATTAAAGAAAGACTTAATACCTCTAATGGTCCCTATTTTCGTTAAGTGTGTTCGAAATGGTCCTAGTTTTATTTCAGATTTTACCTCACTATGCCTCAAGGGAATCCACGTGGCCAGTTAAATGCCACATTAACACTTTTCTGCACAGCTGGAGTTTCTGCCGTTAACTATTTAAACGGCGTCTCCAAAAAGGACCAGATTGAACGAAATTTACAATCTTTAGGACCACATTGAACAGAAAAAAAAAATGGGGACCAATTCAAATTTTGCCAACCAAAATAGGGACCATTAGTGCTATTAAGCCTTTTTTTAAAGATCAAATAAAATGACTTAATCCAAGTCAAATAGTATTGGTAAATAAAGCATGTAAGTTTAAAACAATGAAACAAACAAATACAAAACTTATTTAAGTGTAAATTACAAAAGGTTAGATGTGAAAAGTATTAACACCTTGGTAAGTGTACCAAATCGTATTAAGTAATAATAGAACAATAAGTTCAGATATCGTTTCTCAAGACATTTAGTGGCCTAGACATTCATGTGAATTGATCGCATAAGACTTGAAAGAATAATGATTTGTAATTGTGATGCAAAACCGAAATTTAAACATGCAAATGCAAACTTGATCAACTGGCAAATAAAGATATGAATGAATGGAGTTGTTGGGGTTTACGATTTCATCCTTATCCACCCTCCTATATCTACTATTCTTATTAAATTCGTTTTATTATCAATGCTCATGCAATTTTCTAAATTACTCTAAACCCGATCCCTCGGCGAAAAGAGCCTATTACCATAATTACTAGTTTACTATCCATAGTCTCCCTAGTAATTACTAATGCATTAATCACAGAAGCTTAAAGCAATTGACCGTCCTACTCCTATCCCTATGCAGTATTTCATAATCAAGAGACTTCCTAGTTCTAGATTTCCCCGTACGTCCCCGTATCGACAAAATCAAAGTCACGACACCGAATGAGTTAAACGATGCAAGCTTTATACCACAGAGAAGAAAACCCAAACTATTGATAATAAAAGCATATGAATAAAATAAGAAATTCGATATAAGAGAGTTTCAAAAGGACTACATCGTTCCCCAATAACAAAGGGTTTAGTTCACCATAGACATGGTGAAACTAGATGGAATTAATGGAAAGAATGAAAGAATAAACCCTAGAATTGGTAAATTGGAGCCTTAGCATCCAAAACCCGCTTCCAAGGAGTGTAGAAGGTGCTTTGAGGTCTCTCTCTACCAAAAGATACCTCTCTGATTCGCACTGGGTCTATTTATAATACAAATAAATAACAAAATTTTGGCCTAGGCCCATAAGTTAGGTGCTCAGCACTTGTTTGACCGCTCAGCGGTCAATCCTGGCGCACAGTGGTGAGCTTCAGTATCGCAGGATGCTCAGCGGTCAAACCTGGCACTCAATGGTGGTCGTGACTCCTCCTTTGCATCTTTTCTCATCCTTTCTTCAGTCTAAGTCCTTCCTTCTTAATTTCCATCATTCAATTCTCAATAAATCCTGTCAAGACAATGTAAAAACAAGCATAATATCTCTAAAACCACTTTTGACTATCTTGTAACCAAACTAAAGTGTTTTGCATGATTCTGAGCTTATTCTAAGCCATAAAGGTTGTGTTTTGATATTAAATTAATGTATAAAAATAAAGATTTTTAGACCGTCATCACAACCCCAAACTTAGAACTTTGTTTGTCCTCAAGCAAACAGATCAAAACTTAGCCTTCCACCTATCATCAAAATGGTTCAACACTTCCAAAACTCATTCTTTCATAACAAGTAATTTCTTAATTCAGTTCTTCAATGGAATCTAATCAAGATGCATACATGATTTAATTCATTCTAGTTTACATATTGTTCACATAATCACATACTCTCCAACAAATGCTATTTTTTATGAATGATCAATCAACTAAGAACAGATGTAATCATGAAATTCATCATTCCTTTCCAAGCAAGTGTTTCACTCAATCACTCAAGTGTTTAGGAGGTCACTCTTTTCTCTGCTATCCACAAGTCACATGAAACAAAATTGCCTTTCATCTACTACAATTAACATTCTCACACACAAAGGCCATCACAAAGACTTTTTCAAAGCTTATAATATGGCTGGGTTCACAAGAAACATTGGTTTTTCAGATCACAAAATCCTTGAGTTAAGAGAGTTATTCAACATTCACAGTTCAAGTACCGACTCTCTTTCAACCAATCTCACTTATTCCCAACTTTTCCCTTTTTCTTTTACTTTGCATTGAGCTTATCTTTTATGCTTTTCTTTTCTTTTCTTTTCTATTTTCTCATGCTTTTTCATTAAACACATTAGCTCAATGCTTCCTTTTTCCTTTCCATTCCCCCAACAACCCCAAACTTGAACATTTATCAATACCCTTCAATTATTCTCAACTCAACTCAAGGTAAAGATTTTTTCTCAAAAGGTTTTCCAAAGTGTTTCAGGCTAAGGTTTAAAAAGGGTAGAACACATGGTTCTCTTTGCTTTGGGCGAAAAATTGGCTAAATAAGGGCTTCCAAAGATGGCCTTGATCATATGACATAAGCATGTAATTCAATCAATCATAAAGACTCAGGCAATATCATTCATGCTTTCAAATGAATAACAAATATATCAACAAGCACCCTAGAGCTCAAAACCTTACACAACTATGCTCACTCAACATTTCAAATATCAATCATACACCCTACTTAGCATCATAACCACAATCATAACTCCTCATGCATCTGTTCACACAGTTATGAACAATTCACCTGTATATAAGCATGTAAAGCAATCTCAATCATCATCCACATCAAACATCACCAAGCACACTCATCATGCAATAAAACAAGTCAAACCATAATCAAAAAAGGTATTCAGGCAAGTACAGACATACCTACACTACTCAGCAAAATTCGTCCTAATCTAGAAGTTCAAAATACAACTTAAAAGAAAGATAAAACCCTATTCTACTGCAATGGCATCCATCAGTAGATGCCCTATCAGCCCATGTTGTCATCTGAATCCTCATCGTCTCCAGCGTCTGCATCCTCAAAGTCATCATCCTCATCCATAATTGGAGCTTCAGCTTCTCCAGCTCCACTCTCCTATGCCTGTTCCTGAGGCCAAGCCGTAGCACTATGAAACTCGTCCATAGTCACCTGTGCACCGGTGGTCTGTCGTACAAGCCTACTATCATCTTAGCTGTGGCCACCTGCCCTCTGCGGATAGACTCCAATCTGGCCTCCATCATAGACATATACATGTCTCCCACCTGGAAAGGCTTTGTGTGCTGTGTTGGCTCATCTTGCTGAGCTGCTCCTCTTCTAGCATGTCTCTGAGGCACTAGTTCGACCGCCTCAGCAAAATTCATCTGAATCTAGAAGTTCAAAATACAACTTAAAAGAAAGATAAAGCCATGTTCTACTGCAATGACATCCATTAGTAGATGCCCTATCAGCCTATGTTGTCGTCTGAATCCTCATTGTCTCCAGCCTCTACATCCTCAAAGTCATCATCCTCCTCATCATCCTCGTCCATAATTGGAGCTTCAGCTTCTCCAGCTCCACTCTCCTATGCCTACTCCCGAGGCCAAGCCATAGCACTATGGAACTCGTCCATAGTCCACCTGTGCACCGGTGGTGTGTCGTACAAGCCTACTATCATCTCAGCTTTGGCCATCTGCCCTCTGCGGATAAACTCCAATCTGGCCTCCATCATAGACATATACATGTCTGTCATCTGGAAAGGCTCTGCATGCTGTGCTGGCTCATCTTGCTGAGCTGCTCCTCTTCTAGAATGTCTTTGAGGCACTGGTTCGGCCGCCTCATCTCCTCCACAGTACTATCTTTAATAAGCAGCATCTATGGCCTTCCTATGCCTCTCAAATGATGGAGTAGAAGTATCCACCCCAACCTGATGACGCAGATGTATAATAAGAGAAGGATGACACAATGGTGTCCTGTTGCTCATAGTAGCTGCACAACTCTCAATCTCATTAGCGATGACCTCACCAATGTTAACATTCATTTGTCTCAACATACAGTAGATAAACATAATCCTGTGAACAATGATGTTAGAAATACGGGAGCAAAGTTGGACATTGGCATGAGTAAATGCCATCCAATATTTTTCCAGGGGTGTCAGATCTGCCCTCTTGATGTTAATGGGCACACCATTTGGGTTCCTGTTAAAATGCCCTCCAAGTACACAGAGAACCCTCTCAATGTCCTCATAGTCTGAACATTCCCTTATATTCAGTGCATACTGGCACTGTTCACCCACTCAGTACCAAAGAAGTTGTTAATAGTTTCAGGGTCATATCTGATGATCTGCCCCCGAACATAACTGGTATACCTTTCCATGTTCACTTCCATGAACAAAGCATTAATATAGAACTCCTTCACCACTTCAATGTTAGCTGGTGCGGGATACGTGGCCAGCTTCTCCCAGTTCTTGCTTTCCAACTCTGCACCAAACTGAGGAGCCAAGTCTGGAATCCATACGACTTTCCTCTCCATCAACAACCTCCTTTCTTGAACCACTAGGAAGTGTCGCTCATGTTTCCTAGAAAGGAACTTGGGAGAATAAAATCTTTGTTTCCTCTCTGGCTCCTTTCTCTTGTTCGTTGCGGTCTTTACTCTCCGTGAAAATGATGATGTCATTCCTACGTCAAATACAATTCAAAAGACCAAAAAAATGCACCATCAAGGGTTAGCAAACCATCAAAAACATATTTTTTTCAGCACTATCCAGCGTTGAGGGCAAAGCAGAGCCCCTCAGCACCACTTGCATCTTCAAAACAAGGCAAAAACAAAATCTATCGCCAACCACCCAGTGTCAGCTAACCGGTCAACGGTGGCGACGGAAAATTTTCAAACACCATGCCTAATCATCTCTAATCTCCACCCAATCAAAAATTCCTTAGTTCCAAACCAAAATCATGCAATTTAATCAGTGCAAAATATTTCTATTTCATCAAATCATGCATAGAAATCAAAAGCCCTAACTTTTCATGTTTCTACACATGTTCTTCATCAAATCTCAATTCTAGAAACCCTAAGTATGAAATTGCATGACTTACTTGAGTGGAGATACTCTACATGCTTGCAAATGTTCTTTGAATGATGATAGATGCTTCCCTAATGCAATGTTCTCACCAAAAACCCCAAACTTTGTCAATGGAATGGTGCAAAAGTGAAGAACTATGGAGTTTTAGTGAGTGAGTGATGGGAAAAATGGAGGAAAACCTTTTGAAAGCTCTTGAGAATGAAAGCAAAGTGTAGAGGTCTGTAGAGAATGCTTGGGCGAGCCTTAAGAGGTATTTAAAAAGTGCAGATGGGCCTCTAACGCTGAGCCTTTTATAAAGCCCGGATTGCAATCTGTGACGCCACAGCTCAACGCTAAGTTACCGCTGAGCGGTGGGCGTTAAAAATTCTTCCCCCTTTCTTCGCTTGCCTTGCACGTTTCTGTGACCTATAACACTGACTTTCAACTCTTAATCTTTGATTTTATGCCTTTTCCCTCTCTCATGCAACACTTAAGTACTATAATGCAACTAAAACAGAATTTGGAATAATAAAATAAAGACAATAATCAACTGGGTTGCCTCTCAGGTAGCGCTTGTTTAACGTCACGAGCTTGACCCAAACCTCTCTTGCACTTGTCAGTAAGTGCTTCCCAACACCCTTCAGTAGGTGTTCTTACCTATATCCTTCAGTAGATACATAAATAATTAGCATCCCTCAGTAGATGCTATCCAATCAAAATTGTTTAAAAATCCAAAAATTACAAGTCCAAATAATAAAAAAATAATGTTCAACAGTTACTGAGGTGCCTCCTAGTGAGCGCTCTTTTAACGTCATGAGCTTGACCCGTTATAGCTCATGATTTCTCTTTCAAGTTGATGTCTTCATCGCACCAACTCATCGGCTGCCTTCTATCAACCCTCTTGACTTTTCTGGAGTATGGATCTTCAATTTCTACCTCTCTAGTCTTTATATACCCCTTCACCATCCATTCCTTCTTCTTGTATTTTACCTTTGAACTAGGTTGGAATGGTACATCCTTTGAGTCAAGGTGGATTGTACCTCCTTTGTCAACATATTCTTCTTTAGGTACCTGCAAAATATTACAATTATCATTGTTAGCACCTTTATATCCTCCAACTGCAACATCTCTCCTTGAAGTTCTGTATTTGGCCCTCTTTTGTATCCATGTGAGCTTCTCCTCAGAACCAGTATAAATTAAGACGTTTTCTTGGTCCTTAAGCATAATCCTTCCGTCATAGACACTAATAACCACTTTGGTTGTTTTCATAAAAGGTCTACCAAGAATCAACGAAATCCTCTCATTAGTCTCCATATCCATGATTACAATCGACCAAGAACTCAAGATGCTCAACACGAATGACAAAATTCTCCACCATACCAACAGGTCTCTTAGAAGATCCATTCGTTACCATCACAGAAAGATTAGATGGTTTCAATGTTAGCCCTCCAATTTTCTTCAAATAAAATAAAGGCATCATATTAATACTAGACCTAGAATCTAGCATAGCTCTCCCTACATCCACATCTCAAATCGCGCATGGAAGAGTCAAACTCCTTGGATCTTTCATCTTAGGTGGATGTTTTCTCTTCTTAGGACGTGCATAAACTTCTTGTTCCTCATTTTCTTCTTCATCAAGATCTATAACTTCCCCAAGATAGTACTTTATTCTCTTGGAGTAAACAGGAACTTGGTGGAATACTTCAACTGAAGGCATAACAATCACCTGGTTAAAAATCTCTCTAAATTGCCCACAATGACTTTCTCTTCTCTCCTCTCCACTCTCATTTTCTCTCTCTTCTTCTTCATCCTCACTGCTCTCTAACTCAATAATCTCTTTTTCAACTCCTCTCTCATGCATGCTCACCACCACTCTACACTCCTCTTTAGGATTAACATCAGTATTAGCCCTAAATTGGTTCTTCTCAGTGACATCCACCCTTTTTGAAAGTTGGCCAATTTGCATCTCTAAGGTTCTGAAATTAGTTTCATGACTCTTATAATGAGAGTCATACACCTTCATGAATTTATCAAATTTATTCACCAAACCTCTGACATGCTCAGTCAAACTAGCCACCTGTTGCCATAAGGGTGGTTGTTGTGGTCTATTGTTGAAAAAGCCTCCTGTCTGCCCAAATGGGTTACTCTGACTCTGCCGAATACTGGGGTGATTCTTCCAACCTTGGTTATAGTTGCCTTGGTTAAAGTTACCTGTCTATATTGGAACTGATTACCCATAAAATTAGCCTCTTTTTGTGCCTGTTCAGGTGCAGCACATTGACCATTAATATGGTCAGCACCACAAAAATCACAGAGTTGTTGTGCTTGAGACAAATTCCTTATCTCCTTCGGAAGTTGAGCAAGAATCTTTGACAAATTATCAATTTGCTGAGTAAGGAGCTTATTTTGAGCTAACAATGCATCTTCAGTAGGTAGATGGAGAACTCCCCTCTTTTGCACTATTGCACCCCTTTCACTATGAGTCTCCTGCTCATTTGCAGCCATACTCTCAATCAGATCATAGGCCTCATCCTCAGTCTTTCTTTTAATATCGCCACCAACTGAAGCGTCTAACATCATCTTAGACTGTGTACTATGGCCTCCAAGGAATGCAAGAACCAGAGTTGTTTTATCAAACCCATGAACAAGTGTCTTTCTCAGTAAGTCTCCCACGTAGTAAAGCTTCCTTCTGGAAAAGAATTCAGCCATAACTTGGCATTGCCTCCTAATGAAAAAGGAAACAAGCTGAGTTTGATCCTGTCATCTAAGACTCCATTCATCTTCATTGTATTGCAAATTTCATTGAACGTTGTCAGATGATCATATGGATTCTCATTTGACAGTCCATGAAACTAGTTGCTCTGCACCAAATATATTAACGCAGGATTCACCACCATGTTTAATGTGTTGTCCCTTGGCATAACAATACTATTAAAGTGCAACGGGCCAACAACATTAGATGTGTATGCAAGAGTGCGTCTGAGAAGAGCTTCTTTTGCCATATCTTCTGTATTTTGAGTAGAAACCTCTGGTGAGGATTGTACAAGTCGTTTAGGAGAGGGGAACAATTCTCGGGATGGTCTTCTGACTTTTCTCCCTCTCCTGTCCCTCAGTCCTTCAAGAAGAGGTTGATTTTTCTTGCTTCTAGTGTGAATTGCTTCCTATATACACAAGAAACAAAAACCCTAAAAGCACTTTTATAAAAGAATAAAAGTAAAACAAAACAGAAACAAATATACAAACCAAGTCAAATTTAATCAAATTCACACTAATAGAAAAGTTAAACCACGAGTCCCCGACAACGATGCCAAAAACTTGTTAACACCCTGGCAAGTGTATCAGATCGTATCAAGTAATAATAGAACAATAAGTCCAGATATCGTTTCCCAAGAGACTCAGTGGCCTAGACGTTCATGTGAATTGATCGCATAAGACTTGAAAGAATAATGATTTGTAATTGTGATGCAAAACCGAAATTTAAACATGCAAATGCAAACTTGATCAATTGGAAAATAAAGATCTGAATGAATGGAGTTGTTGGGGTTTACGATTTCATCCTTATCCACCCTCCTATGTCTACTATTCTTATTAAATTCGCTTTATTATCAATGTTCATGCAACTTTCTAAATTACTCAAAACCTTATCCATCAGCGAAAAGAGCCTATTACCATAATTACTAGTTTACTATCCTTAGTCTCCCTAGTAATTACTAATGCATTAATCACAGAAGCTTAAAGCAATTGACTGTCCTACTCCTATCTCTAGGAAGTATTTCATAACCAAGAGAATTCTTCCCAGTTCTAGATTTCCTCGTACGTCCCCGTATCGACAAAATCAAAGATCATGACACCAAATGAGTTAAATGATGCAAGCTTTATACCACAGAGAAGAAAACCCAAACTATTGATAATAAAAGCATATGAATAAAATAAGAAATTTGATATAAGAGAGTTTCAAAAGGATTACATCGTTCCCCAACAACAAAGGGTTTAGTTCACCATAGACATGGTGAAACTAGATGAAATTAATGGAAAGAATGAAAGAATAAACCCTAGAATTGGCAAATTGGAGCCTTAGCATCCAAAAGCCGCTTTCAAGGAGTGTAGAAGGTGCTCTAACGTCTCTCTCTGCCAAAAGATACCTCTCTGATTCACATTGGGTCTATTTATAATACAGAAAAATAACAGAATTTTGGCTCGTGCCCATAAGTTAGGCACTCAGCGCTCATTTGACCGCTCAGCGGTGAGTTTCAGTATCGCAGGATGCTCAACGGTCAAACCTGGCGCTCAGCGGTGGCCGTGACTCCTCCTTTGCATCTTTTCTCATCCTTTCTTAAGTCTAAGTCCTTCCTTCTTCACTTCCATCATTCAATTCTCATCAAAACCTGTCAAAACAATGTAAAAATAAGCATAATATTTCTAAAACCACTTTTGACTCTCTTGTAATCAAACTAAAGTGTTTTGCATGATTCTAAGCTCATTCTAAGTCATAAAAATTGTGTTTTGATATCAAATTAATGTATAAAAATAACTTTTTTAGACCGTTATAAAAAAAAAACATGAAACTAAATGAATGAAAAAACATGAATTAAATGAGCATAAACATGAATTTGAGTTTAATAATTTCCGAAGTAAAATGATTTAAAATAAACATAAAGTAAACAACTTTAAAGAATCGATAACACAGTTAAATGAAAAATAAACATTACAATTGAAAGGGGAAAAAAAGTGGTGAAAATGTACACATTAGAGGTTACATATAGGGGGAAAAAAAATCTAAAACACAATCTCTAAACTCTATGAAATCTTTAAACCTCAAAATCTAAAAAACATGTTCATTTTAATCTCCACTTTATCATACATTTGCTTTCTCAGTTTATTTTTCCTCTCAGGAAATAGATATAGGCTTAATTACCGCTTCATTATTTATATTTCATTTATATCTGTTTATATTAAAAAGTAAAAGTATTAAATTAGGGTTTTTATAGATGACTTACATTTTATTTTATTGATTTAAAATATTGTTAACAATACTTATATAAGTGTTTTATAAATAAAAATTTAATGTGTTATTTATGATAAAATATTAATTCTTTACTGTTAAATAATTTAATAAAAGTATCAATGTATTTTTTTTAGTAACTTTTTATTTTCTAATAATATAATTTTCATTTCAATTCGAGAAAAAATAGTTTTCATCTATTTCATGAAAATGTTTTTCATAAAAAAATATTAAAAAAAATTAAAGAAATATTATTTTCTTTGATTCAGAGAAAATACCGAATGTAATTCATGTGAATGGGTCATGACGTAATTAATATATATTTTTTATTCAAGATAGTAAAACAATAAATTTGTAGACTTTCTAAACATATTGTTTACTTTACTCAATTTTATATAATATAAAGTTTTTAACTCTCTTTAATTTCTAATATTTCCTATAGTTGCTATCCTAAAATAAAAACATGTTGTGTCACCTTTGGATTATCATAAAACTTACATTTCCTTTCAGATTAATTTACACCTACGTAGTCACGAGTGAGTGGTGGACTGTTTATAGGCCCAAAAGTGTATGGAGGATATGTAAGCCTTCCTTTTGGGCCCACTTCATTTTAATTAGTTATTGTAGCCCAAATTAAGCAAAATGCGATTGTGCTATACACCTTCATTTTTCTTAATAAATGTATTTAAAATATTCATCAGATTTTTATTATTTATGCAAGAAAAATCGATAAGAAAAATGTTTAATCTCCTCTGAGTCATTTATTGTGATTAGATTCTTTTAAAAAATTGCTTTTGCACTAAATTAAAAAGATATAATAATTCCATTGATAAGAGTTATTCATTTTGACTTTAATAGGACAAGAAGATTTTTAAAAGAAAGTTTCAAGATCTTACTAAACATTAAGATAACAAAGCTATTTAGATGTAAATGTTCTAATTAACAAAGTAAATAACAAATGATAACAAAAGTAATATAAAATGACAGAAACATAGAAAAACATAGAAACTTGAAATAAAGAAACAAAGATGGAAAAGAAAGGGGATGGCAGAGGGGGAGAAGAAACCCTTGGTTCAATAAGACTAAGAAAACTAAAAGACACTTAAAGAGCACTTTCTCAACTCACTCTAAAATTGTTGAAGCACAATAACTTTATTCTAAAATGTTAAACTTTTTATGGTGAGGAGGTCCTCTTAAACCGGCCAAAGGATGGACCTCTAGTAATAATTCAAAACCTCGTTAACAAAATTAAAGAACATATTTCTAAAAGTAATGATGAGGGAAAGGGGAATATTCTCTACCCATTATAAAATCATTAAATCGATGTATTTTTTGTCTTCCATGCATGGCGGTCCTTCTAAGATTAAGGATAACAAAAATATTTATGTTCTCGAATATTTAGGGATAAAATCTCCGATAAAATCTGCTATGAATAGGAAGTAGATATTTCAAATGAGTATCTACAAGTAATGGGTAAGAGATTATTTAATACCCATTTTTAAAGGGTCAAATGTGAGTATCATACTACTTATACAGTATCCATTATCTTCAAAAAATTAAAATTAAAATTAATTTATATTTTATTAGGTTAAATTCAATGAAATTAAAATTTAATTTATATTTATTTTAATTTACATTATATTTTATATTTTTTTTTGTGATTTCATTTAGATTTTATTTTAAAAATTTGTAAATGATTTCTTTTTTTAAATATATACGGGTATTCATTGATAGCCATATGTTTTAAAATACTCATAAATATTTTTTAAACGAGTATCCAATGAGTAACAATACAATATTTTTGTTACGGGTCAAGTAGTGGATATGCAGTCCGAGACCCGTTGTCATTCTTATCCAAGATGTTCTCTTCTACACTTCTAAGATGCATTTTAGTCCTATTTCCAATGCACCTTCTTAGCAAAACTTGAAGTATGGTGAGAACACTTTCTTTGAAATAATAGGAAAACTCTAGAATGGAGGAGGGAGGAGAGGTTGAGTAGAGTTTGAAAACTTTTCACAAACTGTGTTAGACGTTGTTTATAAGGGTTAGTTTGTCTATAGACAATGTTGAACACTTAAATATATTTAGCAACGTTCACAAACATAGTAAAAAGAGAGCAAAGATAAAAACTCGTTTTATATTTATTCATTCAATCCAAGCTACGTATAGTTCTCCTTTAAGAAATCTTAAAGGATTCGACTAACTCCAACGTGTTATAAATGAGTTTCACCACTCTTGGTTTATAACAGTCCAATTGGCTAAATACTGTTTAACAACCCTAAGCTAAACAAACTTAGATTTTTAAGTCACTCATGATTATCCAAAAACAAATGTATGTTTAAAATAACTACAAATGAAAAACTCTCTAAAAAAGGATATGATCAAAATAATATAGATTTGAACAACATGTTACAAAGATGTACTACTAATGGTAGACAATGCAATGTATGTGCAAGCTGGGGAGAGAGAATTTTAGCAACATAAGAGCATGCGTAAATGAAATTGTTCTTCTTCTCTTCTTCATGCAGTCTTCAATTTATAGAGAACTTTGAAAAAGTTTTGTTACACTTAGACCATTGACTTTTGATAAAGTCGATGTAGCCTTTTGTACATTGTTAAACATTATTGTGCTTTTGTAGAGAAATATTGCGTTGTTGTACGGATGATCAGATGAAAAGTAGCAAAGAATCATTCCTAGAATGTCTTTCTATCTCTTAATATCTTTTTTCTTTTTTTTCTTATCAACTTAAAACTTTGAATAAAGCACTTCATCCTTCATAGGATCTGCACAGACAAAGAGACACTACGCAACAGACAAAAGAACTATTTGTCTGATGATTAGGCACATCAGATTTAGACAATAGACCATTTACTATAGCATTTAGGATTGTCCATTTACTATAGTGTTTAGGATAATGTTTAACCATATAACGTTTAGCGAGTTAACCTATATGGTTTTTGCGATGAACATTTATTTTGATAAACGATTTGTTTTGAACTTCAAAACAAAGGGTTCCAAGATGATCTTGTTTTAAAACTCTTATGTTAGTATATACTTATAAGACCTTTATTCTTCCATAATCACTACAAGAAATACTGAATTTATTAACATGTTTGTCTGTTAACTTACAATCAAAGAAATCTGGCAACCAAGAAAAAATACGGAAGTTGATTTTCCAATACTAGTAAGTCATGTTGAATCTCTATCAGCGCCCTTGGTTATAGGAACAAAAGGTCTTTTCCAACCCAATTCCTGAGTTTATGCCATCTTAGAAAAAGCTCAATTATGAAGTATGCATGAACTAAAATCATCTATAGGAACTCATCACTATTATATTGAATAGATCTTAGATAACAACTTCAAATTATTTCTTTCAACTCTTTAATTTTGACAACAATTTCGCTCATACTGTGGCCACAAAAAATATTCCATAAATTTTAATGGGAATCAAGAGGTGTGACAACAATATATAAAGGATATATATAAAGGATATATATATATATATATATATATATATATATATATATATATATATATATATATATATATATATAAAATTATATGGCAACAAACTTATCTGCCTGTATGGATTGCAAAGGGTGGCATAACTAGTTTTCTTGTGGCTAGAATTGTAATGTGAATATAATGGTTTGGTGTATGATGAATGCATGCTGATACAAAGATGAAAACAATGAAGAAAATAAAAACAAAGATTTCTAAAAGGAGTGAAAAATTGTGTACTAGAATAGATAGAATAATGAAACAGATGTGGTTGTTAAGGGTTCAACAAGTGTACCAAATCGAATCAAGTAATAATAATCAGTAAGTCCGAGTATCGTTTCCCTAGAGACTCTTAGGCCTAAACGTTCGTGTGAATTCTTGATTTCTTAAGACTTGATGGAACGAAAATTAGGGTTTTAGATACAAAACTGAAAATAAACATGCATGCAAAGATTGATTAATTGACAGTTGAACTATATGAATGAATGGTGTTATTGGGGGTTTATGATTTCATCATAATCCACTCTCATATATTTACAAATTCTACTTAACACTTCTTTATCAATGTTAGTGCCACTTTCTAAATTTCCCTAATTCCAATATCTTGGTGATTAGAGTCTAATCCTAATTACTAGTTTACTATGTCTAGTCTCCCTAGCAATTAATCATGCATTACATAATTCGCACAAAAGCTTAAGGCAATTGGTCCTCCTATCCCTATGTTTAGGTAATTTGCTACCAAGAGAATTTCCTCATGTCTAGATCTATCCACACGTGTCCATATAGATAAAATCAAAGATTATGCTATTAAATAATGTCTTAAACAAAGCATGCAAATAAAATGGAGGAAAAACTCTAACAATTGATAAAAGAAAGCATATGAATTAAACAAGAATTTCAATACATGAGAGTTTCAATAGGATTACATCGTTTCTCCCAACAACAAAAGGGTTTAGTTCACCATAACCATGGTGAAACTAGATGAAAATAATGGAATGAATGAAAAAGATAACCCTAGAATTGACAAGTTGGAGCTTTCGCATCCAAAATCCGCTTCCAAGGTGTGAAGAAAGTGTTTTTGCGTCTTTTCTGCCAAAAGATAGACCATCCAGGTCGTTCAAATCTATTTATAATTCCTTAAATCGAAGCAGAAACTGGCCTAGGCCCAATAGTATACCGCCCGACAATGGGTTCACCGCCCGGCGGTGAGTTCAACACTTGACATCACCGCTCAACGATGCCGCTTGAGCGTTGGCCAGAGAATCCCCTGAAGAGTCCATCGCCTGGCGGTGGGTTCACCGCCCAGCGGTGAGGTCGACATTCTACTTCACCCCTCACAGTGCTGCTTGAGCGTGTGACAGAGAATTCTCTGGAGAGTACGCCGCCCGGCGGTGCTTTCACCGCCCAACGGTGGCTGCAACTCTTCTTTTCTTCACTTTTCCTCCTTCTTTTAAGTCCAACTCTTATCTTCTTCCAATTCCTTCATTCAATTCTTGATAAATCCTGCTAAATCATGGAAAAACCAAGCATAAAACCAAGAAAACCAACTTTGACTCTCTCATTCACTAACTTATGTAAATTGCATGATTTCAAGCTAATTCTAATTTATAAAGGGTGTGTTTAATGTCAAATTTAAGTATGAAAATAACGGTTTTTGAACCCTTATCAGTGGTATGGAGGTTCTTGCCTTTGGAAGTACAAAACTATCTTCAACAGCCTCAGTCTAGCTCACTTTACTCTAGCCACCTTCATAGTAGCAACAACAGAAAGATGAAGAAAAATAAAACAATTATGATAATTGTGTAGATTATTAAAACCTTGTTACTTTATAAACATATACTTTAAAAAGTTCTTCTAGTCTGAATTACATTATATAAATATGTTTGTCTGCATACTAAAGTGATATGTTTGTAGTAACAAGTATAGTCCACTGCACTTGAATATGTCTTGTCACATATTGACAAATTTATTGACGGATATATTTGACAGTAATATATCTCTCAATAATTATCGACGATCAATATCCTTCAATAATTACTGACAGTTAATATCTTCTAGCAATTATCGAAAATATTGTCCATTAATAATTAGAAAAGAATATATCTATCGGTAATTACTGATAGATAATATCTATTAATAAATATTACCGATGACAAATTTTTAACCATCAATAATTCATCCATTAACAGTAATTGTCGACAACTTTTTGTTATTTCCTACGAATAAGTTTTGTCAATAAATCTATTTTTTTTAGTGAACATAAGAACCTGAAAAAGAAAGATATCATTATAAATCTTACAAAACACAATAAATAACATAAATCTAAAATTTATTTAAGATAAACATTTAAACAAAAGAAAAGTGAATAAATCTCCCTCCTAATCATATTGATTTCATTAAACTCCCTCATTTAGTATGATTTAAGGGCACATCATCCATAATCGAACTAATTACGGGAAAAGACTAATAGATCCAATGCTAGGTTTGATATTTATAGATTATACTTATTTCGCGTACAAAATTCCGCTGAGAATTTATGATGCTTTTGATTTTATAAAGGGTTTTCAGCACGAATCAAAAATTAAATTTATGTCAAATATAATGATTTCCCTATATTTCAATTATTACGGTTATAAAAATGGAAAGTGGTCGTTCAATACAATAACGATGCAGATTAAAACAGTAATCTGTAATTGATAACCATAATTAATGATGGGTGATTGGTATTATAGAATTGATAGTATTTTATAATAAAACTTGAAATTGAAAAGACCTTTTTTTATGGTGGTAATTAGAAGGTAATTAGCATGCATGCATGCAATGGAAGCCGACTCAGATTTGAAGAATGCGATGCAATTATGAGAATTCCAATGGAATGATTTGTACAGTTTCATCAAATTTTTGGTTTTATAGGTGTAGCTGTGTGCGTGGAAGTTAATAGAATATCATTGAGACATCAAAAGATACTAAATCATAATAAAAGCACACAATTCAAAGCTGTATTAGTCGAGGAAGATAATTAATCATCATTCAGACAAAATAAAAATATACTAATTCATAATAAAAACACACAATTCAAAGCTATATTAGTTGAGGAAGATAATTAATCATCATTTACGGTATTTGGCAATTGGATTATTATTTTGTATTTTGTTGTGATATATAAAATTAAAAGAAAAAACTAATATTAATACTTTTAAGAAGTAAACGTGTATGGTATATGGTGTAAGCCGTGCGGTTGTAAGAATGAATTGGTCGGTTTAGTATAACATTTTGTCTACAATAGGTCGTAATTGGGCCAGAGTTTGAGTTACTGGTATTGGATCGTAATAGGACCAACGCTTGAGTTATGGTTAATGGACTAATAATTTAATTAAGTCAGTGTACCTTTGTGGTTTAGTTCTCTATTTATAGGGTACCTAATAAATCAATATAATACCAATTTACCTTTTACTCGGCTTGTTGTTCAGAAATCGTTATCAGTTATCAATATCCTAAATCATTATGTTATTATTTTGTTAATGGTCAGATCACTAGCCCAATTAAATTATTAGCCCATTAACCATAACTCAAGTGTTGGTCCTGTTACGACCCAATACCAGTAACTCGAACTCTGGCCCAATTACGGCCCATTGTAGACAAAATGTTGTACTAGACTGACCAAATCATTCTTACAATCGCTCGACTTACACCATATACCATAGAAAGCGTTTTGTCTATAATTTAAAACCTAATTAATCATTGCTTATATTGATTAAGTCTTGTACTATAAGACCATATCTATCTATATATTTGAGGTTATCTTAAGAAGATATGAATGCATGTTTGATTTCATCTAATTTGTAATGATTGAGATTTTATCGGCAACATATCATTGCTATAAGGATCAATTATGATAAGTAAATGTTAAGAGTTAAAACATATTAGTATATCATTAAGCACATTAACAAAGATAAATTTTTCATGAGGTCCAGACCTAATAAGGTAAAAACCCTTAAACTTAGTATAAATGACATTATTCATGAGGTAATTACATCCTTGACTTGAGCGTCAAAATGTCTTTTGTAGGCACACCCACTCTCGGATTGAGACGATATGTGGACTTAAGAATATATCAGATTGAAAACTAAAGAGTGAGAACGAGAGCTTCTTGTGAAGTCTTCGTAATGTGTTTCAGTCTTGTAAGAACACTTATAAGAGTGTAGTGTCTTAGGTATGATCATATCACTTAATTAGTTTTATTTGACCATTAATGCAAATTTAAAGAGCAAATTATGATATTACTATTAGGACATTCAAATACTTTTAATACTATTGCATTATATGTATCTGAAACCATCTCAGCCTATAATGACTTGGATCATCGCAACCTGTAATGACATAAATCATCTTGGTCCATTATGGCCCACATCATCTAGGCCTTATTATGTTGCAACAATGAGTAAGATCACTCATGGTAATTATTTAAATGGTCTAGGCCCAACTAGTTAAGTGTCCATAAACCTAGTATATATATAGTACAACTTACGAGGTAAATCATTTACACATTCATTACAACATTCACTATTATCTCACGTATTTAACAAACTTGATCATTAGAGTATCTTTCCTAGACACAAGCTGATATGATCATAGATGGGGCAACAATGAAGAGCTTTTAGAGTGACAAAAAGAATTAAAAAGAACATTGTAGGTTTCATAGGCGTGTATTTGCCTTTTGATTTCTTTCTCTTAGCTCTTGTGAATAATTATAAACTCTTCTTTCTCTTTAAGATCAAGCAATGTGGGACTATCCATCGCTTGATCTTAAAAAGAAGAGAAGAGAAAGTGAGCATTCTAGGTGTGTAGGAGCTAATAGCATAGCTAGTGTTAGTTTTTGAACTCTAGGAGAACTAGGAAGCTTATAAACCCTTTTGGAATGAGAGAATTAAGCAATGTGGGACTCCCATGCACCTAGGGACGTTGCAGCTGCTGCTGGACAGAACTTGGAGCTTTCCAAGTCCCACATCACTTGAAACTCTTCACCAAACTCCTTCCAAAAGCTATATAAGTAAGCTTAGGGGTTCTTCTTGTAGACACCTTTGCATTGAATGAAATTTGAGTTGAATTGCAATCTTGCATTCTTCTTTGAGATAGAATTCTGTCTCTAAAGTCCCAAATTTAGGCAGACCTTATCTTGCTCAAGCAAGTGGTGGTCCTCCTCTTGATGCTTATCTTGGAAGCTTGTTCAAGTGGCACATCTTCATTTCCTAAGTTTCCTTTCTCTACTCTTTTCCAATTTTAATTTCTGTTCCATTCTCTTAAATGTCATTTAGAATATTCTCTCTAGGTATGCGCTTCCCCATCACAAGCCCACTCGATTGAGGATGAAATATCGATCTGAAGAAATCTTGGCTAGAAGTCTTTGCTGGAACGAGTTTGAAAAGTCTTTATTGGGTGATTTTGGCCTTGTAAGAACATTTGGCGCTCACTATGGAATCGAGGTTCGGTTTGTGAAGAAAAAACTTTGTTGATTGCAATGCAAAAGGACTTTGTTGAGTTCTTGACATCCACATCAAGGCCTCGACATCTTGGCGTCGACCTCCTAGTCTCGACCTCTCGACCTTGACATCTCTCAAGCTTGATATCTTGGCTTCGACTTCTAAGTCTTAACATCTTGGCCTTGATATCTCGGCCTTGACTTCTCAATCTTGACCTCTTGTCTTAGACATCTTGGCCTTAACCTTTCAATCTTGACATCTTTCCCTCAACCTCTTGTTCTCGACCTCTCGATCTTTACTTCTCAACCTCAATCTTGACCTTTCGACCTCAATTTCTCAATCTTGACCTCTCGACCTCGATATCTTGGCCTTGACCTCTAGGCGTCGATTTCTTAGCCTTAAGCATTTTGGTCTAAACATCTCGACCTCGACCTCTCTACCTCGACTTTTGGGTCTTTATATCTCGACCTCGACCTTTCTCCCTCCGTAAGACTTAGGAAAAATATTTACATGAGATAAAATAGATAATAAATAATATTATGTATTTAAATTATTATTATTATATTAAAATATTGTGATAACTTGTTTGCTTAAAAGCCTTGTGTTGGAGGGTAAGGTTTTGGGTTCAAGTCTTTCCTATAATGTTTTTTATTTATGTTTATTTTCTTAGTTGTGTAAAAATGTGGAGAATAGTATTAAATTCTTTAAAAATGATAAATAGGACAAAGATATGTCGTAGCTTAGATGATAGAAGTTTGTGATGATAAGAAGGTCATGAATTTAATTTCGAGTAAGGTATTTTATGGGAATTTTTTGAAAGTGTTTTGGAACCCTAATTCGATGAGCCATGTGAAGAGTGTCAAGGGGAGCCGAGTAGTTTTTTCTTATGACACATTATTTTTAGTAGTTTTATTTAGGTTAAGTTATACATTTGTGCTTTGGTTGGATAAAATATATCATTTATTGGTTGATATTCTTTTACGTGTTGTTGAAGTGGGATAAAACTAAAATGATTTTAGCAACCGTTTCTGTTGTTTCTTTTATATACGTATTTATTTGTTAAAGATAAATAATATAATATGCATTCTTATGTTAGTGGTTGCTCTGTTTTAAATAATAATAATATGAATTTATATAGTTATTTTTAGTTGATTTGCCGTTTGTATTTTATTAAAAATATTATGAAAATAGTTCATGTATAAAAGTAACAATAGATGATAGAATTTGAGAAAAATTTGTATATATTTAGTTTATTATAGATAAGTATGTAGTATAATATTTTATTATATGGTTATATATATTGCATGTGAGTTGTTTTTATTATATAATTTACATACAATGCAACATAATAATATTTTAATATATATTAGAAATAAAAGTTTATGTATGTTGGTAAATTAATATTTTATTTTCAAATAAATATTATGAAGTTTGTGTATTCTAAAAGTTAATAAGTTTGGAAGTTGTGACTTTTTGTTTTTATATTGTATATGTATTTAAAGATTTAAGGTTAATATAATATATATTTTTGGTATAAATAATAACACTTTTGATTATTTTATTTGTGTAAAAAGATCTTAGTTAGACAATTATTATTTCACGATTACATTTAGAGTTTGGGTTCATTGGGTTATATTGTGTTAAAAAAAAAAATTGTAAATTTGGGTTTTTATGTAAGGTGTTATATATATGGTCATATTTATTTAAGTTTCAATATGGATGTGCAGGATCGAGAGACTAACCTCACTGACGTGTCTTTATTACCTTTGGATGCCTGGGACACTCGCTTTTTTGTAATTGATACGCTCGCTCCTCTACAATCTAGGTCGTTCGTTCACCCTTCGTTGGAGTCACTCGCGCTCCTTCAGCTCGCACCACTTGTTCTCCTTCACCAACAAAGGGGGATGTACCTGCAACTCCAACGTTCAAGTTAAGCATAGGTTATGGAGCCTTAGCTCTCAAGAAAGTGATTTTGTAATCATATTAGAATATTTTTGGGTGTGAGTGTAGCGTACCTGACTTTTAGCCTTGACCCTATATTTATAGGTTGTCACAAGCCCAATAAAATATAAACAAACTTACCTTAAACAGATTTACCTTAAAATCCGATTAGTTGCTAATAAACAGCTTTACCAATATCTTTAATCAGATATCTTTGATTATTTTATCCTCTGCGGGACTATTTGCCCAATAATAACTTAAATGTTGGCCCCATTACTTATTGGCCCATCAACGTAATATAAGTCACTCAATTTCTGGCCCGATTACGGCCCAATATAGACATGATGTTATACATAACGGATCGGCTATTTCTCGTAACCGCCCGACCCAGATATCATACTATACAGGTTATATTGTGTTAAAAAAAATTGCAAATTTGGGTTTCTATTTAAGTTGTTGTAGATATGGTCATATTTATATAAACTTTTGAATTTTAAGTAATGTAAATTGAATGAGTGTTGATGGATCGACAAGTGTATCGAATCGCATAAGTAATATAAAATGGTAAGACCAAGTATTGTATCCCAGAAGACTCTCGACACTAGACAGTCGTGTGATAACTTGATTAATTAAGACTTAAAGAAAACGATATCATTGCTTTCAGATGCAAAAATAGAAAATTAAATATGAATGCAGTTTGATCAATAATAAAGTAGCACAATAATGAACAAATGTTGTTTAATATGAAATGAGTATGTTGTTGGGGTTAGATTTCACCAAGTTCCCTCTCATGTATGTAAGAATTCTTCTTTATGCATTAATGTTAACGTCACTCACTAAATTACCTAAACTCGATCCCTCGGCGAATAAGCTTGTCCATAACCCTAGTTCATGCAATTCCTAGCATTCCTAGTAATTAGATATGAAGATCAAGAGCTTAAGACGACCAAGGCTCATACCCTCATCCCTGAGAAATATTACTCTTGGGAGTAATTCAACAAAAACCTGAATTGTAAGGAACCTCCCAGCACCCATGTAATTCATAAATCATGCTAATGAATGAGTTAAACACATCAAGCGTTGAAACAGATGAATTACTCTAACAATTAATGAAAAAACATATATTATTAAGAATCAATTTAAATGCATGAGAGTTCACAAGGTTACATCATCCCCCAACAACAAATAGAGTTTAGTTTCCCATAGACATGGAAAAACTAGATGAACAATGGAGAAGAATGAGATAGAAAAACCCTAAAAATTGGGAATGGAAGCTCCCACATCCATATTTGCCTCTAGAGGGTGAGAGAATGTGCAGTTGCGCTCATTCTGCCAAAGATACCAAACCAAGAGCACCTAGGTCCTTTAAATAGATTTGAAACAGAGCAGAAACAAGGCCCAATCCAAGTCGTGTCACGCTTAAGCGCCCCACTTAGGGCGCCTGGACGGTGAACGACACTTCCTGACACTTAAGCCTCTTAGAATGACGCCCAAGCTTCGAGTTTTCGATGCTTAAGCACCCCAAAAGGGGCACCCGGGTGGTGGTCGACACTCTTCAACGCTTAAGCCCCTTAAAAGGGCGCCCAGGCTTCGTGCTTCCCTCCTTTCTAGTGCTTTTCCAGGCCTTTCTGAGCTCCATCTTTTTGACACTTCACCTCTGCGTTCTATATTATCTCATTTCCTACCAAAACAAGGGAATTTATTCATTATTTCATCAAACTCAACCTCAACTCTCTTATTCACACAACTTAACAGAAAATCATGATTTCAAGCAAGTTCTAATCAGAAAAGGGTGCATTTAGTATCAAAATTACATCACAAATAACAGTATTTTCAATCGTTATCAATGAGCATGGTTAATTACAATTATTTGGGTGATTACTAATGTTCATATGATCATATATTTTACTTGGGTTAAGAATTAAACTAGTTGGAAGTTGCGGGATTGTATGATTTATTTTGTTATTAATGTATAATAGTAGATGACAAGAATGAGATTGATTATTTTTATTTGGTTGGAATATATACAAATGTATTTATATATTATTACAGACGTTAAATAATACTATTTTATTTTACCAAGGATTAAGATAAAATTGGAGGCATTAAAATAAGTGTTTTGGTTTAAAGTTAGTCTCAAGAGGTAATTTATTTGAATAAAGTTGAAATTGGTTTAGACATTTGAGAGTTATTTTTATACATTGATGTTTTCATTGGATAAAGTTAGAATAATATTTTGTCTTTTCATGTTTGAAATGGTTTATTTTAAAAGTAATTGCGGTTGTATTTTTTTAATTGCGACATGGTTAAATTATTATTATGTGAGAATAAATGGTTTATGGTAACTAAAGTTTTGACATACACATGTAGTATTTGGATGTCTATTGTTAAATATATATGTCATACATGGTTGTTCCATTTATATTTGTATGATACTTTTATTAATACAATTGTGTGTTAAGTTAAGGGCATTAGGTATCGCCTTAATTGTATATTGCATATAGTAATGATGTGAGTTTATGTTATATGGTTGTTTGATAATATGAAAAGGAACGTGTTATTGCAAATGTAATTCCTACATATGTGATATGATGGTGAGGATGAGAAGTGTGCGTCTTGACAAGAGGTGAGGAGGCTTTATAAGTTAACCTTGACGGGGTTATGGGAGCTAACCCCGAGGACTCCAACTATGGTTTCTGGGAAAGTAACGAGGAGTGGTGTGTCTCAACCAGAGGTAAGGAGGCTTTGGGAGCTGACCCTGAGGACTCTAGTTGTGGTATCTAGGAGAGCAACGAAAGTAGTGTGTGTCGGCTAGAGGTGACAGGTATCTAGAAGTTGACCCTAGAGGGGCTTTGGGAGCTGACCATGAGGATTCTAACTGTGTTATCTAGGAGAGCAGTAGAGAGTGATGGACTTGATGTAATTGTACTGGAGGTGAACTTCACTGGGGAAGATCTCTGAAAGAGTGATGGGAAGTGAAACCTGTGTACTTTGCCTGTAAGGTTCGAGCAAGAGAGTGGGAAGTAGGCTATGTCTAAAGACTCCTAGAGGGTAGGAAGATAGAGTGTTTTTAACTCTAAAGGCAATCTAGTTTTGGATGCTAAGATATGTGCAATGGTTTTGTTGATGATTGAACCTCTTGGGTTGAGTCTACATGTGGATTCGTTATTGTTGGATGATACAACATTAACTGTTATTTGATTATGTGATATTGTATGAATTAATGAAAGATTGAATGAGGAGTGTTATGACATATTATTATTGTATATCTTTAAGTTTAATTATTATTATGTTTTCTTTTAAGTTAGTTTATCCTTGCATGTTTGTGGTTGTGGTTTTCACTTGTGATGATCATATGACTTGTCTTATATGTGAGCAGATAATGTTGCAGATGATGGTTTAGATGTAATAGTGAGGAGTTAAGGGATTGCTTTAGGAATGAATTTTCTTTTATTTCGGATGTATTTTGGGTAAATTTTAATTATGGAATATTTTAAATGTTTACTTATTATTTAAATTTAATTATATTGAGTGAAATGTTTATTTAAAGAAATAAATTAATGTTTTAATTTTATTTTATGATGCATAATAAATACGTTTAGAATATGTGCAAAAAATTCTATTTTAATAACATTCTAAAAGGGTTTTACAAAATTTACCTTTTAGTCTTGATCCCTTGTCCTTAACTTCTTAATCTTGACCTCTTAAGCTCGATTTCTCAACCTTGAAGCAAACTAGCACTAAACATAATTAGTAAGAGATCCATCTCGATCTTTGTCGAACCCAATCAACGTTTCGTGTCGGGATACATCTCGATCCTAGTCGAACCCAGTTAACATTCCCTCCCGAGATCCATCTCGGTCCTGGTCAAACCCAATCAACATTCCCTGTCGAGTTCCATCTTAGTCTTGGTCGAACCTAATCAACATTTTTCGAGATCCATCTTAGTCTTGGTCAAACCCAATCAAAGTTCCCTACCAAGAGATCCACCTTGGTCTTAGTCAAACTAATTAAGGTTCCTTATTATGATCAAGCTCGCTCTTGTTCAAACCTAATCAATGTTCCCTACCATGAAACATCGAGATCAATCTCGATCCTGGCCGAACCTTAATAAAAAATTTCCCTATTAAGATCTATGCTTGTCTCATTTAAACCTCAATTATCTATGATCCTCGAGGTTGGGGGCTAGTATAGTTGTGAAATGAGACAACTCAAAGAATATGAATTTTTCTTTTTGCATTATGATATCGCCTAATTTTACCTGAAACATCTCGACATTTCAAGACTCTCATTTGGGTCATATCTAGACTAGCGGGCCAATGTACTATATGTATCTGAAACCATCTCAATCTGGGATGACCTGGATCATCTCAACCTATATTAACCTAGATCATCTTGGTATTTCGATACTCTCATTTGGTTTATATAGAGTCTGGGGGCTAGTGTACCATATGTATCAGAAACTATCTCAATATGTAATGACTTGGATCATTTCGGTCTGTAATGACTTGGATCATACTGGCTTGTAATGACCTGGATCATCATGGTATTTCAAGATTCTCATTTGGGTCATATCAAGTATGGAAAGCTAGGCATTATATGTATATAAAATCATCCCTACATGTAATGAATTGGATCATCTCAACTTTGAATGACCTGGATCATACTGGCTTGTAATGACCTGGATCATCTTGGTATTTCAAGACTCTCATTTGGGTCATATCAAGTATGGAAAGCTAGGCATTATATGTATCTAAAATCATCCCTACATGTAATGAACTGGATCATCTCAACTTTGAATGACCTGGATCATCTCGGCCTGTAATGACCTAGATCATCTGTGACACCCGGGCACTGACGAGGGCGAGGAGTGATCGTCGGTACAAGAGGCATGGAGTGCAAGCACTAGTGCAAAACAGGCTTTTAAGTCTGTTATTTCAGGCCTTTTAAGTCTGTTTTACAACAGACTTAAATTCGGCAAACGTAAATTTTAAGTTTGTTGTTGACCAACAGACGTAAATTTTAAGTCTGTTGTTGACCAACAAACATAAATTTTAAGTCTGTTGTTGACCAACCGACTTAAATTTTATGTCTGTTATTAACCAACAGACTTAAATTTTAGTAGATTTCTCAAAAAAAAAAAAAAGGAGAAAATGTAAGTTTGTTATACAAAATACCAAAACCTATAATATAGAAAATTTCCTATAGCAGAATATATATTTCAAATTACTCATTTCTAGTACATAATAAATAATTCCACAATCAAAATACACAATAAAATGTCTTAACTAAAAATATGTAGTCTAAAACTGAAAACAAAACCTAATCTACACGTTAGAGAAGATAACTTGTCTATTGATGTGTTATTTTGACCATGGTCTCCTTTGATATAGATGATGAATCATCAAACACCTAATACATTAGAACCTAAATCCTACAATATTTTGGAGAAATGGAAATTAACATATCTTAACGAAACAATGTAAAGAAAAAAAAAACATACCTCATTAATTGTGACTACACAATTTGCGACACCTAAAACAGATCACACAAGAAAAGTTGGTCTTAAGTTTGAGTTCATTGTTTTTACAATTCAAAGAGTTCACTGTAAAGAACTTTATTTGGATTGCACAAGTGGGCACTATTTCTTACCTTAGTTGCATATTCATTTTCAACTCTGATGTGTCCTTAAAAACCTTTTTGATTGCATTAACTTCAGCCAGGTCATCAAAATTTCCGACCTAAAATACTTAGATAGCACACCTGTAAAAATATTGTTACGATTGGATAAATGGTTAATTCTTCTTCATAAAAGTATTACTCACTGCGAACTTCATAAAGGCTATATTAAAATTATTTTAAAATCTAAGAAAATCCCCCTAATCAATTAAGAATTAACTTTACATTAGGAATTTATTTTTCAAATAACCAGTTCAAACATAAACTAATTTTAACACTTAAAAACCTCCATTACACCAAGGCTAATAACCGAAAACAACCATTGACTTATATTCCAACATAAATTCTTCTTTAACCAAAAATTTACAGAATCTTAACATCACAAACCATATAGAATATGCAAAGTTTTGGACAAAATACGTGACTCTATAACTTAATGGTTTGCATCCAAACAAAAGGTTTCATTGAACTAAACAAACATTTATTCTAGCAGCCATGACAACGTCACTTCAAACCACACTACCATCCAATTGAAATGATCCATAATTTGTTAATGTAACCCAAATTTATAAAAAATAAAAATAAACACTTGACACAGGATTTATTCCCAAACCATGTTTAACATGACACATTATTTCTTAGAAAGTGAACATATGATGCAAATCAACAAACATCTTATGTGCAAACAATCAAATGACCAAACAATCAATAATCAAACCCCCGAATGTTCATCACATGCACCAATCACACCAACCAACCTTTTGAACACGGTAGCGATGGTGACTAATAGACTCTTAATTTCACGAACACGTTCGAAATTGAGAGTATAGATCTTGGATGTGAGCTTATCCAAGGCGGGATGAGCCTCTTGCTCCAATGTTTGTGCCTGTGAGTCATCAGAGGGAGAGAGAGATTTAGGGTAAAGACAGAGGGAGATTGTCGGCAGGAAATGAAAAGAAGAGAAGAAGAAAGAACGGACCTCACTCTCCAATATGCTATCGGTGGCTTCAAGGCAGGCCTCCATGGCCACAAACTCGAAAGGGAGAATTTTGATGGCATCGGGGTCGTTGTCATGGTCAGGGTCGGGGTCGGAGTCGTTGTGGTGGTCGTGGTGTTTAGAAGAGGAGAAGGCCTGGTGGTGGCGAAGGATCCTGGTCTGGAGCTCTTGGATGAAGGGGGTGATGGAGGGGTCACGTGAGTTGAGGAGGAGGACCTCATGGGCGGTGATGATGGCCTTGATGTGCTCCAAGTTGATGACAATGGCCTTCTCACGGCCAAGAAGGGCGGAAGGGGAGGTCGATGTTGCGACACGAGACAACAAGTTGGATGCTGGAGTTTGTTATCTGGGAAGTGAAAAGGGTTTACGAATGTCTTATATTTTTTTTAGGTTAATTTTTTTTTAAGTCTATTCCACTGTTACCAGACTTAATAATACTTATTCAAGTCTAATAAAAAGGCACCAGACATAAATTATTTTTATTTTAAGTCATTTACTCACTAACAAACTTTAATAACAACCTTTTATTTACTAAACTGCCACCGCACATATTTTACATCTGTTTTCTTATAAACAGACTTAAATTTACAGACTTAAAAGGTACTTTTTACACTAGTGAAGAGGCACAGACAAGGAGCGACTCCTGGTAGACTTCCAGTGGAAGGGACACATGGACGAATCGAACATGCACCAGAATGAAAGGGATCTAGAGACTATATAGGTATGAGCCTATACGGTTGAAGGATAGCTTAAAAGGAATTAATTTGGCTACTCATATCAACAAATGCATTTGCTTGTCGGTAGCCTAACCCATAAGAACTCCATGGTTAAGTGTTGACTCACTGGCAAGTGTACCAGATCGTGCAAGTAATATAATCGGTAATACCCGATATCGTTCTTCCCAAGAGACTCGAAAGGTGTTTATCGTTCGTGTGAATCAAAATCGTAAGACTTGTAAAGAAAGAATTAATTGTTGTGAATGCAAAGATAGAAAATAAACATGCAATGTGGTTGATTCAATTGACGAAAAAGACTATCGATGAATGGAGTTGTTGGGGGTTGACAATTTCATCTTATTCGCTCCCTCTTATCTACTCCTCTTGTTTAATGTGCNTGATTATCTAATTGTTATGCAAACTTTCTTGGCCTACCCTTAACCCGATCCCTCGGCGAAAAGAGCCTATTACTAATTACCGGCTTGCTATCCCTAGCTTCCCCTAGCAATTAATAATGCATTAAGAATAGAAGCAAAAACAATTGATCGTCCTACCCCCTATCCCTAGGTTGGTATTGCTTAATCAAGGAATTTCTCACCAGTTCATGACAGTACTGTACGTTCCCATATCAATAGAGACAAACAACAATTATCGAATGAGTTAAACGACAAAAGCATTAAGGGTAGATGAGAACCTAACAATTGATAATCCAAGCATATGAAGAATCATATAAATAAAGAGTTTCAATAAAAGAGAGTTTCAAAAGATTACATTGTTTCCCCCCAACAACAAAAGGGTTTAGTTCACCATTGTGATGGTGAACTTATATGAAAATAATGGAAGAATGGAAAAGCAAACCCTGGATAAGATGAAAAAGAGCCTAAGCATCCAAGAGATCCTCTCTAGAGAGTGAAAATTAGGTCTGACCGCCTTCTTCTGTCAAAAGAATGAGAATGAAATCATAACAGGGCTATTTATAGTTGAGGAGCGTCACAAAAAACAAGCCCAGGCCCAGCGGAGAACTGCCCGACGGCACACTTATGCCGCCCGGTCTAAGTATTAAAGGGTGTAATTTGGTCTAAATTGACATATGAAAATAATTTTTTTTCAACCGTTATCACAACCCCAAACTTAGAACTTTGCTTGTCCTCAAGCAAACAAAACAAAACAGCAAACAAAGCAAAGCTTGGCTTTCTACTCATTCATCCAATAGTTCAACATTCCTAAAGTACATGACAAGAACTACTCAACTTTAGATTTTCAGTGGAGTCAAATCAAGGTGCACACATGCTTCCAATTCAGTTCAGTTCACAAGTTACTCAACAAATGTTATACATTATGAATGATTAATCCACTAAGCACAAATGCAATCATGAAATTTAGCAATTCTCACCAGGCAAGTGTTTCACTTGATCACTCAAGTGTTTAAGGTTGCACTCCAACACTCTATCATTCACAAGTCACATGAAACAAAATTGTCATTCATCTAAAACAACCAAAATCCTTACATGCAAATGCCATCAAAAGGACTTTTCCAAGGCTTGTAATGAGGCTGGGCTAACAAGAAAAATTGGTTTTTTTGGAATGCAAAATCCTTGAGTTAAGAGAGCTACCATGAAATTCAATATTTAAGTACAACTCTCTTCCTCACCAATCTCACTTATTCCCAACTTTTTCCCTTTTCTTTTGCATTGAACCCATCTTCATGCTTTTCTTCTTTTCTTTTCTTTTTCTCATGTATTTTTCTTTCACAACATTTGAGCTCAATGCTTTTCAATTTCCTTTCAATTTCCCCCAAGCAACCCCAAACTTGAACCTTTTCATCACAAACAATTAAGCTTATCCTAACTCAAGGTAAAGAATCTCAAGACAAGGGCTCACATCTTGTTTAAGGCTAAGGTTCAAAAAGGGTATAATATTTTTAAACACTTTGGATGAAAATTTGGCTAGAGAAGGGTTTTCAAAAATGGCCTTGATCATATGACATTCACATGCAATTCAATCAATCATCCAGATTAAGGCGATATCATTCATGCTTTCCTGTGAACAATACATACAACAATAAAAACTCTGGAGCTCAATACCTCACACAACATGCTTTCTCACACAATATTCATTCATACACCCTACTTAGTATCATAACCACAATCATAAGTCATCAGCCATCTGTTTCACAGAGTATCAACATGCATTGCAACTCAATTCTCATCCACATCAAATCCTCATCAAATAGGCTCATCATGCAAATCATTCAGTCAAACATCTTCAGAAAAAGTATTCAAGCCAAGCATACACACGAAAAATAAAATTCAACCTATTCTAAGAATTTAAATGCAAAGGTAAAAGAGAGAATCTAGGTTGCCTCCTAGTAGCGCTTGTTTAACGTCACGAGCCTGACCCAAACCTGTTTTAGCACTTGTCAGTAAGTGCAAATCCTTCCAACACCCATCAGTAGGTGTACCTTCCTGTGTTCTCCAGTAGTTCCATAAAATTTGGCATCCCCCAGTAGATGCTACCCAAAAATTGTTCAAAAATTCAAAAATTTACAAGTTCAACATAAAACAAATAAAAATGTCTAAAAATACAAAAAGTGCTCTCCAACAACTCAACTCTTTTTCTTCATGTTGGGATCTTCATCGTCCCACTTGCTCAACTTTCTTCTTTCCACTCTTCGAATTGCTGTGGAGTAAGGCCTTCTGATCTCTACCATTCCCTCCTCCTTAAGCTTCCTATTCACAATCCATTTCCTGTTTTTAAATCGCACTGACATGCCATGCAAGAGTAGTGTGTCCTTTGAGGGGATTGGTTCCTCTATGCTTGCTTTCTTTTCCTCAAGAATCTGCAAAACATGACAGTTGTTACGACATTCAATACCTGTGGTGTTTTCCTCTTTTGCAGCTTCTCTTCTGGCCCTTTTGTATTTGGCTATTCTTATTGCTCTCATTTTGCTTTCCTCAGAGCCATAAATTAACACTACTTGGTCATGATTTATTAGCTTTATTCCTCCCTCATGGATACGTATGACCATCTTAGAAGTCCTCATGAAAGGTCTTCCCAATATTAAAAGAATTTTTCCCTCATTGGCCATGTCCATAACTAAAAAGTCAAGTAGAAATTCCAACTCATTAATTCGGACAATTGCATCTTCCACCATACCGATTGGCTTCTTACTATATCTATCCGCAATCGTCAGGGTAGTGTTTGTTGGTTTTAACTTTAGCCCTCCAATCCTTTTGAAAGCACTAAAAGGCATCAGATTAACACTTGCTCCTGAATCAATCATGGCTCTCCCTATGTCCACATCATTGATCACACAAGGAAGCGTCAAAGTTCCTGAATCCTTCAATTTTGGCGGATGATCCTTCTTTCTAGGCTTAACTAACCGGTCCTGATTTGCCTTCATCATGAAGATCAATTACCTCTCCAAGATAATACTTAATCCTCTTGTCATACTCAGGAATTCGTGGAGATACTCCAAGAGTAACAGTTACCTGATTGAAGATTTCTCTGAATGGCCCTTGGTAAGTGTCTTCTTTTTTCTCTTCCTGGTTCTTTTGCTTATTAACCTCATAGTCATGAGTTCTCTCCTCATCTTCATCCTCACTGCTCCCTATCTCAATTATTTCCTCAACTGACCTCTTTTTTCTTTTTGTCATAACAACTTTCCATTCATCTTTAAGGTTAACATCAGTATTAGCCCTAAATTGATTTTTCTCTGTGGTTTCTATTCTTTTTGACAACTGTCCAATTTGTGTTTCCAATGACCTGAAGCTAGCTTGATCACTATTTAGCTGAGACTCATAGACTTTGAAGAATTTATCAAATCGGTCACTAAGGTCTCTGACTGTCTCTGTCAAGCTGTTGACTTGCTGCCATAAAGGTGATGGTTGTTGCTGTCGAAAGCCTCCTATAGGTCCAGAAGAATGATTCTGATTTTGCCCCACACAAGGGTGGTTCTTCCAACTTTGGCTGGAACTGCCTTGCTTGAAAGCACCTTGCTTGTACGGAAACTGGGCTCCCATGTAGTTAACATCATGCTGCAACTCCTCGGGAAAAGCACATTGACCATTGATATGGTCTCCACCACATAAGTTACAAAGTTGCTGAGTTTGAGAAACATTTCTTACCCCCATTGGAAATTCAGCAAGGATCTTTGTCAGCTTGTCCAATTTCTGGATTAGGAGATGATTTTGTGCCGCCATGGCATCATTAGCAGGGAGATGCAAGATTCCTCCCTTTTACGCGCCTCTTTCACTGTGTACCACTTCACTCATGACCATGCTCTCAATCAGTTCATATGCCTCATCTTTAGTCTTGGTATTTATGATGCCTCCAGCGGAAGCATCTAACATCATTTTAGACTAAGTATGGAGGCCCCCCAGGAAGGCAAGTAGATATGAAGTCTTATCAAGTCCGTGAACAGGAGTCTTTCTTAGCAAGCCTTTAAATATGTCCCATTCTTGACCTAGAGTTTCCTCCATTCGTTGTTTGAAGGAAGAAATCTCTAACTTCCCTTGATTAATCTTGGTTGGCGGGAAGAATTTGTTCACAAATTTTGCTGCCAACGCATCCCAATTTCTGAATGTGCCTTCCTCGAACGAATGCAACCATGCTTTGGCATTTCCTCCAAGAAAGAAAGGAAACAGACTAAGTCTAACCCTGTCGTCAGAGACTCCATTTATCTTCACGGTGTTGCAAATCTCACTAAAAGTGGTTAAATGATCATATGGATTTTCATTTAACATTCCGTGAAACTGATTGCTCTGAACAAGCTGAATAAGAGCAGGGTTCATAACCATATTGGTTGCATTTTCTGCAGGCAAAGCTATGCTGTAAAAGTTCATAGGACCCATCATGTTGGATGCGTCCCCAAGTGTACACCTAAGAGGTGGTTGGTCCGCCATCTCCTCAATATTCTGTGCAGAGGTCTCAAAAAAGAGTGCAAAAGTTCTTCAGGAGAAGGAAAGTTTTCACTTGCAGGGCGTCTCACTTTCCACCTTCTCCTGTCTGAGAGTCCTTCCAAGAGAGGTTGCTAGTCTTTTCTGCTTCTAGTGTGTATTGTTTCCTGCATACACAAGAAACACACCCTAAAAGCACTTTTACAGAAAATAAAACAAAATAGAATAAAAGAAAATAATTACAAACAAGTCAAATGTCAATCAATTCACACTACTAAAAATAACCTCGAGTCCCCGGCAACGGCGCCAAAAACTTGTTGACTCACTGGCAAGTGTACTAGATCGTGCAAGTAATATAATCGGTAATACCTGATATCGTTCTTCCCAAGAGACTCGAAAGACGTTTATCGTTCGTGTGAATCAAAATCGTAAGACTTGTAAAGAAAGAATTAATTGTTGTGAATGCAAAGACAGAAAATAAACATGCAATGTGGTAGATTCAATTGACGAAAAAGACTATGGATGAATGGAGTTGTTGGGGGTTGACAATTTCATCTTATTCGCTCCCTCTTATCTACTCCTCTTGTTTAATGTGCTTGATTATCTAATTGTTATGCAAACTTTCTTGGCNTACCCTTAACCCGATCCCTCGGCGAAAAGAGCCTATTACTAATTACTGGCTTGCTATCCCTAGCAATTAATAATGCATTAAGAACATAAGCAAAAACAATTGATCGTCCTACCCCCTATCCCTAGGTTGGTATTGCTTAATCAAGGAATTTCTCACCAGTTCATGACAGTANTNTACGTTCCCGTATCAATAGAGACAAACAACAATTATCGAATGAGTTAAACGACAAAAGCATTAAGCGCAGATGAGAACCCAATAATTGATAATCCAAGCCTATGAAGAATCATATAAATAAACAAGAGTTTCAATAAAAGAGAGTTTCAAAAGATTACATTGTTTCCCCTAACAACAAAAGGATTTAGTTCACCATTGTCATGGTGAACTTAGATGAAAATAATGGAAGAATGGAAAAGCAAACCCTATTTAAGATGAAAAGAAGCCTAAGCATCCAAGAGATCCTCTCTAGAGAGTGAAAATTAGGTCTGGCCGCCCTCTTCTGTCAAAAGAATGAGAATGAAATCGTAACAGGGCTATTTATAGCTAAGGAGCGTCACAGAAAACAAGTCCAAGCCCGCGGAAAACCACCCGGCGACACACTTATGCCGCCCGGCGGTTTGCCCCTAATCGCGCCACCGCCCAGAGGCAGGGGGCCACCGCCTGGCGGTTTGCCTCTAATCGCAAATCCGCCCAGCGCCCACGCCAGGTGCCTTCTCCTCGCCTTGGACTGTCCAGTGGTGAATTTTGCCATCGGCCGGTTTCTTGACTCTTCGTTTCTTCAATTTTCTTCCTCTGTCTTGAGTCTAAGACCTTCATCTTCAATCGCAATCTTCACTTTCATCAAAACCACTACAAAACAATGCAAAACAAGTATAATATCGCTAAAAACAGCTTTTGACTCTCGACTGACTCATTTATTGAGTTTTACTTGATTCTAAGTTCTGTCTAAGTATTAAAGAGTGTAATTTGGTCTAAATTGACATATGAAAATAACTGTTTTTCAATCGTTATCATTAAGCGTGCTTAGGCTAGAGTAATTGGGATGAGTGACCTTTTGGGAAGTTTTCTTGGAAAGTGCGAGTGAGGACAAAGCACAATGGAAAGCCTTGTGTTGATGTGTGAGGGCAGTCAACAGTTCCTGTAAGTGGTTGGGGCGTTACAAATGGTATCAGAGCCTAGCCTTTCTCAGTACGGTGTGGTTCGAGGATGAACCAAGCGGAAGCTGGTGGGCATGTGACACCCGACACCCGGGCACTGACAAGGGCGGGGAGTGATCGTCGGTGCAAGAGGCATGGAGTGCAAGAGGCACAGACAAGGAGCGACTCCTTGCAGGCTTCTAGTGGAAGGGACACGTGGACAAATCGAACATACACCGGAATGAGAGGGATCTAGAGACTGTATAGGTATGGGACTATACGGTTGAAGGATAGCTTAAAGGAATTAATATGGCTAGTCATATCAACAGATGCATTTGCTTTTCGGTAGCCTAACCCATAAGAACCTCTTGGTTAAGCGTGGAGTAATTTGGGATGGGTGACCTTCTGGGAAGTTTTCTCGAAAAGTGTGTGAGTGAGGACAAAGCACACTAGAAAGCCTTGTGTTGATGTGTGAGGGCATCAACAGTTCCTATAAGTTGTCGGGACGTTACATCATCTCGGCCTGTAATGACATGAATCATCTCAGTATTTCAAGATTCATTTCGGTCATATTGAGTCGAGGGCTAGTGTACCCAAAACCATCTCAGCCTATAATGACCTAGATCATTTCAACTTGTAATGATCTGGATCATCTCAACCCATTGTGACCTACATCATCTCGAACTCATTATGTTGCAACAATGAGTAAGAACTAAAACGTATTATGAAGATCATTAAGCAGATTAATCATGATAATTATATTTATAGCCCAGACCTAACTAGGTAAGAACCTATAAACCTATTATAAATAGTACAACTTACATGGTAAATAATTTATACATTTATTACAATATTCACCGCTATATGATATACTTAACTCAAAGTATCAAAGTGTCTCTAACAAATACATTTTCACTTGACTAAAGATGATATATGAAAACATTTTGACTAAGAAGTTAAAGAATAAGAAATCATTGATGAAACGAGTTTGAAAAATCTTTACAAAATGATTTTGACCTTGTAAGAATAAATATTAAGCTAGTATTGAAATAATTATTTAAATAATGATGAAAATGAGAAAAAAAAAACTGATTTAATGTTTTAGTTGAGGGGTGTTGGTACTTCTTAACTAGATCAATTAGGTTTTATAATTTATTTTCCTTAGAATACTTATGTTATCCTTTATTAGTGTGTGCCTGTACTATTATAAATCCTACTGTACAGATTGTAATTCAGAATGAAATAATTCATTTAATAATGTATTACTGTATGAGAAGTCGAGAAAGCACGTAGCGATTGATAATAAGTGACAACAAATGTTACACCACACAAAGACATAGCAGTAATAAAAAAAGAGCTACCAGCCAGAAACGAGGGAGACGTGTCAGCAGTGGTATAGCATGAAATTGTATAGCTACAACAAACGCGTATTTTAAGTGGCGCCGATTGAATTGATGAGTTAGGCGCATTAGAAAGAAAGATATTGAAAATAAATGTGGAAGGGTAAGGCATAATGGTTTTGTTATATTTTGGTGAGAAATAAAATTTAAGAGAGGTGAGTGGAGCGAAGAATTAATTAGTATATCGCAATTGACAAAAGTGTTTGATGTAGATCCGGTGAAGAGTGTGGGGACTTTTTCTCAAGATTATCAACATTTAACAAATGTGATTATGTTATTTAAAATTACATAATGGAGGGTGGCCATTGTTTAGGGCCCTATAATCATTCCTATTTTGCATGTATACCGTAGGGATTGGAGTGGTCAAACAATTCTTTTTAATTTTATTTTTTTTTCAATTGGGATTCCCATCCTTTTCACCCCTTTCTAGCAAACAAACAATTTAAATTCAAACACAAACCAACCCTATTTCAGCATTTTCGGCCACTCTGTCTCTTTCTTTCTCAACAATTTTTCTGTGCGTTTAATCAAATCCAAAACCCAACTCATTTCACTTCTCTTCCGGAATCTCGCCATTATTCTATCATTATAAATGCTGCTGCTCTGTCTTATTGTTGTTATTATTGTTCACTTCACCACCAAATTGGTTTCATATGATAATAACAATTGATTCCAAGTGAAGAATATAGAAATAGAGAGTGAATAAAACAAGGATGATCATGTTTGAATTCTTGCTGATATTGACGCAGATACAGTCTCAGCAACGGCAACCACACTCTTATTCTATTGTAACAGAAGAAAAGGTATTCGGCCCACTCGTTCGTTGCGGTATAATGCTCACTTTTTCTAAAGCAATAAAAGATACGGTCCAAATTGAATTACACTCCACCAATGTAAACAAATGCAAATTACTCTTTCTCTCTCTCACATCAACCAAAAATTAAACAGAGCAGCCAAATTGTTCGTACTTTTGCTCACAGTGAAACCATCATCGTTCATCGTTTTTGTTCATCAATATAACAATCTAGTAACTCAAAAAATGATCGCTAGTATTAAATTGAATTATTGGAAAAGTGAACACGGTGTGAGAAAGGAGAAAGAAAAAGAGCGGGAAGGATCTCGAAATGAATTTTTTTACCCTGGTGATTTTTCATTTTATAAAATCTGTCTATGGACAAACAAAATTTGGTTTGATTTACATTTTACAAACGTTTCAATTACTGCGTGTGAGGGAGAACGTCAAAACGGCATGATATGCGTGGTCTTGGTGTCGTAGCACGTGAGGCATGACTTGGAGTTCACCCGAAAAATCTTGAGCAAATCGGTGCACATTTGGCGCACTTGCGGCGTACAGTTGCTCTGCATCAGCAACAGAATCTTGGTCAAGCCATTGGCCTGCGTCACTGCCTCCAGTGCCTTGCGATCACGAAACAGGTAGCACAAGCTCCACAGCGTCGTCACAGCATGCTCCGTCGCTACGCTAGACACCTTCAGAACCTTGCTCAGCACCGCCGCCACGCACGCCGCGTCCTCGCATATCTCCTTCCGCCCTTCCCTCGTCGAAGACGCCGCCTCCACCAGCTTCAGCACCTTCTCCACCGCTGCCGCTCCCAGCTCCACCTCCGCCAACAGCCTCGACAGCGCCCTCACCGCGCCGAGACTCACCAGCTTCAGTTTGTTCCGCTTCGGCGCCGAAATCGCGATCAGGCTCGCCAGCGCAGCCTCGACTAGCGCTGGATCGTTCTCCGGCGCCGCCGACTTCAGCAATTCCTCAACCACGCCTTCCTTCTCGGCTACTAAAATCTTCGACTCGGCGTCCGCGGCGATGAACTGCAGAACCCTGGAGGAGGCGAATCTCGAATCGCAGCCTCCTCGTTGCAGAACAAGAAGCAGAGAATCTAGGCTTTGTTTGTTTCCTTTGAGCAAAGAGTTTCTCAATCCATCGCGATCTTCGACGCCATCAAGAATTAGAGCTAACAGAAGGACGACTTGTTCGAGAAATTGAATGTTAGCTCTGGCGATGAGTCCTCCGTCGACATTGTGGAGGAAACGAATGAGTTGGTTGAGCAAGGGTTCTAGTTTGGAAAGGAAGAGTTTGTTATGGTGAGAATCTGTGGCGAAGAGGAGCAGTTTGGTGAGGGAAGCGGAGCGGAGAGAGTGGGTTTCCAATTGAGAGACGGTTAGGAGGACCTGGTCAGGGGAGAGGATAGTTGAATGGCGAAGGGAATCGGACCAGATCTGGATGAGGCTTTGCAGAGTTCGGTTGGGAACGAAGTCTTTGGTTTTGAGGAGTTGCATGGTTGCGGGACAGGTGTTGTTGCCGGCGTCGAGCCAGCGTTGGATGCTGGAGCGGTCGTAGGTGATTCCGGTGCAGAGGCTGACAGGGGATTTCATGAGATCAAGAGAAATAGGGCACGTGAAGAAAGTGGGAACGTTGATGCATAGATCGTCTCTAGCTCTTACCATGGTTTGGTTGAGTTGAGTTGAGTGAGTGAGTGAGAAAGAGTGAGAGTGAGAGACAGATAGAAGTGGGAGATGCTGGTGAGAGGAGAATGGAGTGTTTAAAGATGCAATGGGAATGGTCAAAGGTGGGTGACGTAAGATGCTTCACTTTTTGTTTTCATAAAACAATCCCTTTAGTATTTCTAATCTCTACTTGCGTTCTTGGGTCAACCAGGGAGAGAATTGTGCGTGTAATGGTCGTGACACGTGGAGGTGGAGAACGTGGGGGTGCTGGGGACCACCCAAGAACATTTTTTTCAACTTTCAATTAATTCATCATATACGGATTTTACAGTTTTATTATTTTTTAAATTAATTTAAAGAATAATCAAGGATACTACTAATGACTTATATCCAAATTCATTATTATGATTATTTTCTTTTTCTCTTTTTGGGCCGTGGGGTGGGGGGTCTTTAATTTGACTCATCATGTTTTACAGTGCTTGGTTATGGCACCGAAAGCAGATATTTGTAAAGAGAATATCACAATTCTCACTTGCATCGATTACAACTACTCATAATCATATCATCTTTTTTCAATCAACGTTTCTTTCTTCTTTTTCACTATAACTTTTTTCTGCTCTTCGGATTAAAACTCAGCTTCGTAAGTTACAGCTAGCCCTACTTTCACGCAACAAACCGTGCCTAGAGTACTTGCCTATATGCTCCACCTTTTTTTATTATCCTACTTCATCACTAAACCTAAAACCATCTCATACATAAAGTAATAACAGAATAAATGTTGTAATTAACTATCATTTTGAAACACTCTTGCATTATTCATTTTGAGATAAAACGATTCTTTGACAAGTTTTCGTGTTAGAACACATGAATTGCGTAGATTAAGTGGGAAATGTTTGGTGTTTGGTGGCGTAGAAGGAGCTGATTCGTGGTGTGTTACGTAGATTTGCATGAAAATGACACGGGAATTATTCGGATTTCGGCGGGTGCAAAAATTTCAACGACTGGGACTTCTGTTGTTAAATTTGACCAAACTTACCTTCCGTCTTCGGATTTGCATGCTTCTTTCAATAACATTACTCTTCTCGTTCTTTCGTTTAAGAAAAGAAAACAGAAAAAAAAAAATCATAATTTAATTGACATTTTAGATCGATCCCTAAAACAAAAATTAATCATCAGAGATCTTTTTTGTTTTAATTATTTGAATTATTAAAAATAAATGAATTATTTTATTCTTAATACTAAGATAATTTTTTTAATGTCAATCACCTAATTATTTGTTTTTGGAGTTCACAAATTTCTCACATTTTTATTTCTAAAAATAAAAGGGCATAATTAAATTATTTTTAATTTTGACTCTTAAAAGGATGTGAAACGTACCTAACCATAATTAATTTAATAAATAATAAAATTTAATATAAAATACCTTTTCCTTTGCAACGGCTTCATTCGCAACACTCTTTTATTTTTTCTTTAAATAGGCTGGGTTTTTTAATTCCTATGCAACCTTACATAATTGCTTATAATAAATGAATGGTTAAAGTTAGTAGTTTCTTGATTAATGAAACGTTATTATTTGTTATAATTGATTAGTTTGTTGCAGAGTAGTATACATTTCTCTCTCGTATTTATTATTTTGGCATTTCGTATATTATTGTTTTTTTCTTCTTTTGAGAAGGATAAGTATATGATATTATCTCAATGTTTTAAAGCAATAAATAAAAACTTTTTGAAAGGGATAAAAAGTATGTTATGTTATGGTCATTATCTTGAAGTTTTAAAATAGAACACTGTCTTCATTGCAGTATTTATTGAGAAGTTTTTTGACACGAGTCTCTTATTTTATTTTTCTTTTCCATATATCAATAAATATTTCTAAAAGGAAATTAAAAGAAAACATTTTCTTCCTTTCTTTCTTCCTGCTCTTCCATCAATTGAGGTGAAAAATTTTTGCAGATAAAAGAAAATTGAAGTTTTATTTATTTATTTCTATTATGCACATATTATAGGGAAACTATAACCGTATTCTTTTAAGCTTAACAAAAAATTCTCAATATTTCTCTATTTTTTAGTTGTATAAAAATTGAACTTAAAACAATATATTGTAAATTATGTTGTGAATTTTAGTATCTTAAAGAAAATAACCAATAACCAAAATCAATCTCAAGAATTTTAAAATACAATATTATATTTATTTTAAATTTAGTTAAGTTTACAATTTAAACTTAAATTAAAATCTTCTTCGTAGTTTAAATCAGAAAAAGAAAATTATACTAATGACCATAATCAAAATAATGGGTTGAATCAGTTGGGCCTGGAGGGGTGTTTACGCAAGTAATAATTAAATTATTGATTTATTTTGGACTGTTGCATTATGATATAAAAATAAATTATTATATTCTTCAACCTTTTATCTCTAAAAATAAATGACACAATAAACATTACAAAATTATGACAATTGGCCGCACAGTAAGAGAAAAAAACAAGCTAAAGTATATGATGTATGATCTATATTTCGAAAATAATTGGCCAATATTTAGTTGGTTCGATAGAAAAGATAAATCTAAAAAGATATAAATTGAAATGTGGATATTAAATTCATTGAATCAATTGGATGAATACTCACGCAATCAAAGTATGAAAGCAAGAAAGTCAAAGTAATGTTACAAAAGGGAGAACAAAATATTGAATGCAATTTTTGTTGCTTGTATTGAAAAGTTTGGCCCTTGAGATATATTGATTTGAGTATCTGATTTTGTATAATCAATTATTAGATTTTTTTTTTAAAAGAACATATAGAAAAAAATTGACATGTAAAAATTTAAATAACTCTAGAGTGAATGATAATTTTATTTACTTTTTAATGGATAAAACTGCAGTGATATCATTAAATTTCAAAACCAACAATATATAAAATGTGAAATCGACTTTAACAAAAACCTATTTTAAATATATAATAAATTCATTGTATTAATTCTAGTTAGAGTGCACAAAATGTTGAGATGTTGACAACTTCTTTTGTCCGTAGTCATCGTTTCAAATTCAAAAGCATGTTATTCTTCTTCTTAGCATACTCAAGAGGAGATCTACAAGGAACTTTTCCTTCATTATTTGTTAATGAAGTCATTCGACATTCATAAGCAAACCATTTCCTCTATTTCGAGAAACATGAAAGAGAGACATATTGAATTTGAATTATTATAACTAGTAATATTTAGAATAATATTTAGAATGATTCAAGATTGAAAAATAATTTCTTTTAATTTTGACTAAATAGTTGATTTTTGAATTACTATAACCATCATAATGGTTACAATAATTTTGAATCTTTCTTTACAACTTAATAGATTTTGGGCGTTTTCATTAAGAGTCATATCTATGTTATAATGGATCTTATAAAACTTCTACACTGAAGTATGCTGATTAACAATAAATTTAAGAGCATCCGTTATAAACATGCTAATGTAGTTTTTACATTAAGAACTTTTTTTTCATAGAAATATTTTATAGTAATAGTAATAAATATTTTAAAGTTAAAATGTAAATAACATATCATTGAGATCTTATAAGACCTTTATACTGATAAACATCGTATGTTAAAAATGATGCGCATTAATAAAATAAAAAAAAAAAGTAAACTAAAACCATTTCATAGTGCCTTAAAGATATCTTATATTGTTTTTATAGTTCAAAAATATTTAAATTAAAATTTCCAATTGCCGAAAAAGAAAATGTATAGTTTCCCATTTTAGACAAACTTTGTGTATGAGAGGCTTTTAATTTGACACCATTGGTGATGTTAGTTTTGTTAATCTGGATTGTGTAACACATGAATGTTGTATATTTTATTTTTATATTTATGCAGATAGATTAACAAACATGGATATTGATTCTAAACACTCATTAAGTCATTAAGCTTTATCAACATTAAGGTTTGTTCGTTTTGTATAATGAATTTCATGTTTTGTATTTTCCTCATTTTTTTTATTTTCTTTCTTTTTATATATTCCAGATAATGATTACTGAGTGCCAATAAAATCTTTTGGTTTAAAAGTGATCTTTAGTATATTCGAATTTGTAAAATAAAATCAAAAACTATTTGGTTACCGTCATTTTGATATTTTTAAAATTTTAGTAATTAAGTATATTTGAACACAACATTTTTAATAGTTAAATATTTTTTTAGTTTCTAAATTTGATACAAAATTAAAATTTATCATTGTCTGAAATTTTGATACATTTAAATCCTAAATTGAATGCATATAGTTTTTTTAATATAATAAAACTAATTTTTGTGGACTTGTTAAATGGTATCCTTGATTAACATTGAAATAAAAACATGTTAACCGGTATAAATAATTCAAAAATTAGTTTAAAACGTGCTGGATGCATAAGAAAAATTGAGTTGTTTAAGGTTTTTGATTTAAATTAACATGTCAAATGCGTTTAAATTAGAATTTGAGTTGTTTACACATTTGACATGTTTTCATTTCAATATTAGATTAAAATACCATTTAACAAGCCAAAAAAATTAATGTTATTGAAACCTAGAATATATCAAATTTTGAAACATAAACGAATTTCAATTTGATTCTAAATTTCAAGGACTAAAAACATATTTAATCCTATTTTTAAATATATTTTAAAAATGATATATATATATATATATATATATATATATATATATATATATATATATATATATATATATATAACCTGCTTAAATTTTAAATTGATGTGCAATTCTTATATGTTTAAAGAGTTTTATCTATTCTTTAAATCATTCAATTCTTATTCTTATATTTATGTTGTGTAATTATGTTTTATTTGAATAAGATATTTTAATAGGATAATTATTATTTTTTTAAGAATTTGAAATGTTTCACGATAAACTATGTTGTTTAGGTAATTTTTTTTGAAAAAAATTGTAATTTAGGACGTTTATTATAATAATTAGATTATTTAAAATTAATTAATTGTCGATTTGAGTCCAACTTAGCTCGATTTAACATGGATTCAACTTAGTTTGATATGATTATGAACTAATGTCTCAGTGCAAACTTAGGTTTGCTGACATGATTTCTCTCATCCCACTTGATTGACCCACCTTGATTTGGTCTTGATTGGGCTGTGACCAACCTATAACGTTTCGTTTAGGACATCGTTGATAATTCAAAAAGTCTTATTACTTAGCTTTATACCACCACCTTAACAACGAAATTATCACTTAATTCATTAAATAGTCAAACTTCAAAATTTAATATTCTTAACCTTAACTAAAACTGTTTTGTACTCGTTTAGGTAAATCTTGACCATTGTGACACATGACTTGTTTATAGTCGAGAACATGTTGATCTACTGGGTCGACATGTATCCGACCAACGCATACTCGGATGAGCATATTGATATTAACAAGATCAATTAGCTATAATAATTGATAACGGTTGAAAAACTATTATTTTTATACTTAATTTTTATCAATAAATTCCCTTGATTTTGTAGGTTATTGGAAAGATTTGAAAGAAGGGATGAAGTATCAAGGAGTTGCAGTGCAGAAAAGTCAACCAGAATGCAGAAAAGTCAACTAGTCAACTAGAAAAGTCAACTAGTAACCTATAAAAGTCAACCAGTCAACCAGAATGCTGAAAAGTTGACCAGAGTGTCGTAGGTAGCGCCGGGTGGTGGCGCTGGGTGGTGACCCAGGGTCGGGCGGTGGTGCTGGGCGGTGGTTTTTCAGTTTTTCACTGTTTTTCGCCTAGGCGACACCGCTGGGTGCTATTTTGAATATCGCACCCACCGCCGGAAGGTGAGCCAGCGCTTGGCGGTGGACTTTTGGGCCTGGGCCGATTTTTCTGTTATTTTTCTGAGTTATAAATAAAAGGTTAAATATATGTTTTAGTCCTCATATTTGTTCTCCATTCTCAATTAGGTCCTCATGTTTTTTTTTGTCCCAATTGCATCCTGATATTTGTAAATTTGAGGCAATTAAGCTCTTTTCGTTAACTGGCCACGAACGTCGTAGGCCAATTGAGAGGGCTTAATTGCCTCAAATTTACAAATATTAGGATGCAATTGGGACAAAAAAAAAACGGAAAGGGCTTAATTCCTCAAATTTACAAATATTAGGATGTAATTGGGACAAAAAAAAACATGAGGACCTAATTGAGAATGGGAAACAAATATGAGGACTAAAACATATATTTAACCTAAATAAAATTGCACGACCTAGAAGGGGTATCTTTTGATGGCTTAAGCACAGAAACACATTTTTCACCCCTTTGGGTGCAAATTTGGGGATGCGGAGCTCTCCTATTCTCTTTCTAGGGTTTCTATCTCTTTCATTCCATTGTACACCTAGTTTCTTCATGATAATGGAGAACTAATCTCATTTGTTATTGGGAAAGATGTAACCTCTAAACTCTCTTGTATTTGAATTGATATATGCTTTACTTCATTAATTGTTGGGGTTTTTCCTCTATACTCTATGCTTGCATTATTTAACTCATTCAATTGCATGATTATTGATTTTATCTATATGGACACATATGGGTAGGTCTAGAACTGGGGAAATTCTCCCAAAGGTAGTATTTCCTAGACATAGGAATATGACGGTTGGTTGCATATACACTCCTATGCTTCAAAATTAATTTTGAGGGATGCTAGGAATTCTATAACTCGTAATTAAGGATAGGCTTATTCACCGAGACATCAGGTTTAAGTGTTTTAAGAGTGACATTAACATTAATGAAGAATATGAACTCGTTTATGCATGAGAATTATTAGGTGAAATCTAAACCCTAACAACATATTCATCTTATATTATCAACATCATCCATTCACTTTTATGTTTAGCCTCAATTGATCAAATTGCATGCATATTTACTTTTATTGTTTTGCATTAAAAAAAAAACCAAAATATTGTTCTCATAAGTCTTAATTGGTTAAGCAAAAGCATAATTGTTTAGTGTCGTGAGTCTCTTGGGAAAACGATACTTGGTCTTACCATTTTATATTACTTGATACGATTCGGTGCACTTGCCGAAATCTTAACAATAATCCATGATTAAGATAAGGAAGAAATGATTACTACAACATTAACAAATGATTAGGCCACATGGCCCAAACCCATCCAAGTAAGGACTCATGAATATTAGTATAAATAACATGTTCTACGAGATATATTAATCATGTTCATTAATTACTACATTTATTACTGTTGAGATTGTTGACAAGGGGAGGACTGATTTAGCTAAACCTTACAATCTCACAGTGTTTCTGATTTTTTATGATGACAACACATTATTAATAACACATGTATTATTATGTGTTGCATGTTCATAACTTTCACGTCAATGATTTCTTGAGAACATGTTTGTGTTGATTCTACCATTATATGCAAATTCATTGTGTATTACATGAGATATTTTCTGTGATTGCATAACATTTTATTTGGAAAAGAAAAACCAAATGCACATTTTGTTGAACTTATATTGTGTGGAAAAATAACAGTTTTAAGTCGACTTTATTATGAAGCAAGTCGATTAAAACTCGTGTCTTTGCACAAACTTTTTCAAAGTGTGTTGTGAAAAGTTCTGCAAAGAAATGTTTTCAAAACTGCATTGAAATGTAACTTAGTCGACTATGTGCGCAAGCCATTTGACTTAGTTAGTTTTGTTTTGAAAATCTATTAATGCTTGTGAAGTATAACGACTATATTTTGTATCTTTGACCAAGCATTAATTGTTAGTCAACTGTATTAAATGTGGAATCAATTAAGTTGGTCTGATTGCTACTTTCTGTTATAACTGTTATATCTTACTGTGTATAATCAACTCCATTAGTAGTACAATCGACTAGAGAAGCGTCAATTTTTGATAAACTATATAAAGACGCAAATTTGATTTCTGAAGAGACTTTTGTGATTTTAACGATTTCAGTGATTCTTTTCAGATTTTGCAGAACGTGTTAAGCTCCAAGAACTCATCAAGAAGACCGTGGTGATCATTCTTTGGTGGTTACTTTAAGTGCAAGTGTTTGTGCTGAAAGATAGATTGATCATACTGCTCATAGAGGTGTTTTTGATTCGTGATCAACTATTGCTCTCAATCTTTGGAAGATTTTGGTTGTCCTATTGTGATTACAGGAAGAAGATGTGTTGCGTTCTAGGACTTTGAGGATATTTCAAAGTGATTAAAGACTACAGGAGAGGGGATATCTTGTTGTTGTTCTTTGTGCTGAAAGATAGATTGATCATACTGCTCATAGAGGTGTTTCTGATTCATGATCAACTATTGCTCTTAATCTTTGGAAGATTGTGGTTGCCCTGTTGTGATTACAGGAAGAGGACGTGTTGCGTTCTAGGACTTTAAGGATATTTCAAAGTGATTAAAGACTACAAGGAGAGGGGATATCTTGTTGATGTTCTTTGTGCGTATATGCCTATATTTTGGTTAGAGGTGTTGAGATTGATGATAAGGGAAGCACTGGTCAGTGCTCTAATTACTCTGGTTTTTGATGATGACAACACATTATTAATAACACATGTATTGTTATGTGTTACATGTTCTATTATTTATTGTCGAAGATATCTTATTGAACATGTTTGTGTTAATGATGATATATGAATGCACATTCACTGATCTTATATCTGCTACATCATTTATGAATGTATTACATATGCTTTTGAAGAGAAAACCATATGCACTTTGATGAACTTATATTGTGTGGCATAACAACAAGTTTTAAGTTGACTTCATTATGAAGTAAGTCGATTAAAACTCGTGACTATGCACAAATTTTCAAAAGCAGTGTTGTGTGTGATTTTGCATTGAAAAGTTTTTCAAACTGAGCTGAAATGCCTAAGTTGACTACATGCGCAATGGATCGAACTTAGTTAGTTATTTGATTTGAAATTCTGTTAATGTTTGTGTACATTAACGACTATATTTCAAATGTCTGTTAAAACATTTATGATAGTCAACTGTATTAAATTCAAAATCAATTTCGTTGTTATGACTGCTGCTAATTTGCTTAACTGTTATAATTGTCTGATGAAAGTCGATTTCATTAGTAGCACAGTCGACTACAAGAGCGTTTGATTTATAGAAAACTATAAATAGACGTGACTAAGTTGATCGCAATAAGAACTTGGATATTCTGACACTTTCATTTTGATTTACAGATTGTGATCTCTAAGAAAAAGGCTCCAAGAACTCATCAAGAAGACAGTGGAGATCTTTCTTGCAAGAGTGTCTTAAGGAGGAACTGTATTGCGCTTACTGTTTGACCAGATTCTGCATAGCTGGTGTATTTGTATTGATCAAGACTGCTTTTCAATCCATTGGAGATTCCTTTTCCTGTTGTGATTACAAGAGGTTGACTTGTGGAGTCTAGACACTTTGAGGATTGTTCAAATTCGGTTAAAGATTGCAGAAGAGGGGATATCTTGCCAGGACCGACGACAGTAAATGTCGGTATAGGCCTAACCCCGATTTCCAAAGGCACTATGTAGACGCCAGACTACGCATTAACCGACGTCTAAGAGCACCTAAAGACTTTGAACATGTCACTAATCGACATCTCATGTCACCATAGAAGTCGGTGTGTGCATTAACCGACGTCTAATACAGTCGTTGTGTTTTAGTGCAGTTTTGTTCCTGTCTTTTGGATAGCTTAGTAGCACACTCTTTCTTTGCTAGTTTCCCCTAAAAAAAAGCTTGTGTCTTTTGAATTTTTCATGACATTTCAACCCAAAACCGAACCTGGGTCTTTGCTTAGTTCCATTTTCAACCGCAAGAGGGAAAAATTACGGTGAAACGATAACTAGGCAACGACCCAGGGTCGTTTTTGGGTCGAAACGCCACAAGAAATCCAAAAGACGCCGTTTTTTCTGGGAGGCAGCTAGCAAAGGAAGAATGTGGTACTGTGTTACCCCAAGAGAGGAACAAAACTGCACTAAAACACAAAACAAGAAAACAAATTTTATCAGTTGAACCAGAAGATAATAGATGAAAGACTGAACAAAGTTTAAACGGTAACCATAAAAAAACATGCACTTGGGATGCAATGCCGCAAGAGAGAAAAATGAGAGTAGGAAGATGATGATGTTATCAAAAATAATAATGAAATGCCACAAGGGAGAAAAAGGAGAGGAGCCGCAAGAGAGAAAATGAAGAGGAGGAAGACGCGATGATATCAGAAACTGCAATGCCGCGAAGGGTCTGTGGTTTATTTAAAATGAAATGGGGCGTCGGTTCCCCCAAAACCCGACGTCTATAGTCACCCAGTCTTCGGTTATCTAACTAATTCGACGTCCAAGATAACATTTAAAGTGACTTTTTGAATGCCATTAGACGTTTGTGTCCAGGGTGCCCGATGTCTAGTGCGCTGAACTTTTCATTTCCTGTCAGGGACGTAGACGACGGTTGTGAAGGGGCGTCGACGTCTCTAATGCTATAGACGTCCGTGCTCTGCTACCGGACGTCGACGTGCCTCGGATTTTGGTGAACATAATTAATTACAGGCCTATAGACGTCGCAGTCCTCGAAAAGCGACGTCTATTTTGCAGAAATTTCTGCCTTCCCGCCTTCCGGATAGGCTATAGACGTCGGTGATTGACCACTCGACGTCTAAGCGCCTGGGAATCAAGTGACAAGCATTAATTGCACCCTAGTAGACGTCAGGCCCCATCACAAGCGACTTCAATGGCATAGGAAAAGTTTGCCTTCTCGCCTACCTCATTACATTGGACGTCGGTTTAGGACAGAGTAGACGTGTATTATATAATAGACGTCACGTCCCCTTGAAATCGACGTCTAGGTTACCAACTTATTTACGCTAATGCCACCGTGCACTCATATAAGTCGGGCTAGTCGCTAACTGACGTCATTTGGGTGACGTTAAACAGCGTTTTTCCACTAGTGCCCCCCCTTTTGGTGTTGAAATTGAGCCATCCTATTTTCAACAATTACCATTTTACATTGGCTGACTTGAGCGTTAGAGTGTCTTCTTCAAGCATAACCCCCATTTAATTGAAGAGGACGAGTACCCTTTGGAAAGGATGACTACTCAGTGTGTGAAACTAGAAGTGCTTGGAGTTAGGAGTCTTGACAAGAAATATTCGACCCTAGAAGGACAAAAACCAATGTTTACAAAATAAGAAAATCATTTCCAAATACAACTACATACTAAATAATAATATACTTTCCCCCAATATAGTTCCTTGAATAATTCCTCACTGTTGTGCCTCTTTCATATCTACATCAACATTTGCTAGCTATAAAAATACAATCATCCCAATCATACATAAAAAAATAAGGGTGAGCTAAAATAAAAACAATCAAACTCAACCATAATTCATAATAGAATAATATAAAAATCACATCCAATACCTCACCCAACATCATACTACACACGTGGTCTTATCTTATCCTGCATAACAATTCAAAACACCAATGCTCTTAAACACTAGTTCAAAATATAAATGATCTCATATACTAATTCAAAACACAATTGATCTAACATACCAATTCAAAACACATGTGATCTCATACACTAGTTTAAAACACAAGTGATCTCACACATCAATTCAAAGCATAAGTGATCTCACATGGAAGTTCAAAAAAATAAGTGGCCTCACACACCAATCCAAAACACATGTGATCACACACACTAGTTCAAAACACAAGTGATCTTAACACAAAGCATAGGCTCACATAAAGTCATATGATAAACTACTTTCACAGTGGTTACACCCTTTTATAGGGTTTCTAGCTTTTCGCTCTGTGAGAGCTAAGCAAATAACAAGTTCCCGAATGCAACTCATGCACGTAGCTTACCAATCACTCGTTCACCACAAAAAAGTTATTTTCATCTTTGGTGCCATTGTTGAGATTGTTTTGAAAAGGGAAGCACTGGTTTAGCTAACCTTAATCTCACAGTGCTCTAGTCACTCTGGTTTTTGATGATGACAACACATTATTAATAACACATGTATTGTTGTGTGTTAACATCTTCTATTCTTTAATGTGGATGATATCTTATTGGACATGTTTGTGTTGTTTCTAATATATGTATGCATACTCACTGATCTTATACCTGATACATCACTCGTGTTTGAATTACATATGTTTATGAATAGGAAAACCACATGCACTTTGATGAACTCATAATGTGTGGCAAATATGCAACTTTTAAGTCGACTTCATTATGAAGCAAGTCGATTAAAACTCGTGACTTTGCACATATTTTCAAAAACAGTGCTATGTGTGATTTTGCATTGAAAAGATTTTCAAATTGAGCTGAAGTGCCTAAGTCGACTACATGCACAGTGGATCCGACTTAGTTAGTTATTTGATTTTAAATTATGTTATGCTTGTGTACAGTGACGACTATATTTCAACTGTTGGTCACGACTTTTATTGATAGTCAACTATATTAATTGCAAAATCAATTTGGTTGTTAATGACTGCTACTATTTGACTTAACAGTTATAATTGTCTGATGACAATCGACTTTATTAGTAGCACAATCGACTATAGGAGCGTCTGATTTATAGAAAACTATAAATAGATGTGTTTCACAAGGAACGAGAGACTTTTGGTTGAAATGGAATTTTCATATGCTGTTTTCAGATTAAGTTCTTGTGATTGTGTGCTCCAAGAACTCATCAAGAAGATTGTGGTGATCTATCTTTGAAGAGGTTCTGAAGGAGAAGATTTTTGTGCTTTCTGGTTGATCAAGTTCTGCACATTGTGGTGTTCATCTGTTGATCAAGATTTCTATCAATCTTTGTAAAGATTGTTGTCGTTGTCTTGTTGGGATTGCAGGGGGTTGACTCCTGGAGTTTGTACACTTTGAGGATTGTTCAAAGTAGGTTAAAGATTGCAGAAGAGGGGATATCTTGTTGTAGATCTTTGTTGTTGCTGCCTATATTTTGGTTAGAGGGATAAAGTAGTGTTTTATATTTTTGATGTGGAGGTCTCTATAAAAGCCTTGTTGTAAAAACCTTGACCATTATAGTGCATTTGCTTCCGGATTGTGGAAGGACACTAGATTTAGGCATTGAGGCCGAACCAGTATAAAAACCTGCATTTGATTTATCTATCCTTACACTTTTACATTCAATCGACTTACACTTTTACGTAGTCAAATTTATATTTCCGCTACACTTAGAATTTTCCTTCCTTGTGATTCAAGATTTTAAAAAGACTCTGATTTTTAAACCTGACCAATTCACCCCCCCTCTTGGTGTTGAAACAAAGCCAACCTTTTTCCAACAATTGGCATGAGAGCTGGTTTTCGTAAAATATTTCAAAAACTAGTCGACTTTGTTTTTCCTTGAATCGACTATATACCTAGGAATGACTTCCAGTTTTCAAACTTTTAGTGCAGGTGCATCTACAACCAGACCACCTCTGTTTGCTGTTAAAAATTATCCTTTTTGGAAAATTAGAATATAAATATTACTTGAATCCGTGGATAGAGGAATTTGGGATGCAACTTTGAATGGTCCTTTTGAGCCTACTCATATTGTTGATGGAAAAACTGTTTTGAAAATTTTTTCTGAGTGGTCTCAAGAAGAGAATAGGAAAGCACAATATTATGTCAAAGCTAGAAATATCATTGCCTCTGCATTAACGATTGATGAATTTTTCAGGATATCTTAATGCAAATCTACCAAGGAGATGTGGGATGTCTTGGAATTCACTCATGAAGGCACTGATGAAATCAAGAGAGCAAGGAAGAATTCTTTGATTCCGGAGTATGAACTTTTTATGATGAAGGCTGGTGAAATAATCTATGAAGTCCAGAAAAGGTTCACACACATTGTTAATCACCTTATGGCTCTTGGAAAGGTCTTTTACAAGGAAGAAATTAATATCAAGATTTTGAAAAGTCTGAACAAAAACTGGCAACCCAAAGTCACAACAATCTCTAGTCCAAAGATCTTACAAGCATGAATATGGCTACCTTGTTCGGCAAATTAAGAGAACATGAGTTGGAACTTGGAAGGTTGAAGGACGTAGAAGAGATTGAAGAGAAGAAGTGCATTGCACTGAAAGCAACAAGCAAGAAAACCTCAAAGTCAGAGGAAGAATCAAATCCATAGATGGACAACAATGAATTGATGGCCATGGTGGTAAGGAAATTTAGTCTACTTATGAAAAATAACAGTCAACTTACTAACTATGCAAGTCACACCAAAGCCAAGAAAGCTTACAGGTCAAGTGCTATACAATGCTATGAATGCGGGAAAGAGGGACACATCAAACCAGATTGTCCAGACCTGAAGCTGAAAAAAAAAGGCCATCCGAAAGTTTCCTCAAGACAATAATAAAAAGCAGAAAGGAGCTTATATCTCCTGGGAAAACATTGACTCTGAAACATTAAGTGATGAGGATGTTGATCATGATGATGAGTCAAACATCTGCTATATGGCTGGAGCATCATTGGCTGACTACGATAGTGAAACAGAGTTTGAACAAGAACCGATTGAAGTCAAATATGACCTACTACTGGATGCATTCAAGGAAATTCATGTTGAAGCTATGCGACTCCAGTGCAAGGTTAATCGACTTAACTTTGATAGAAAGGATTATGAACATAGAATCAATAATCTTGTCATTGATAATGAGAAATTACAGAAAGAATTAGATGAAGCCTTATTGTCTACTAAGAAGGTTAAAATCGAAACTGTTATAGTAGAAAAAGAATGTGAAAAATGCCCTACACATGTAAAGCAAATAGATTACTTACTTGACTAGCACGCTAGCAAATTTACTCAAGGTAGAGAAAATCTAAATGTTGTATTAAAATATCTGGTAGAGCTATTAACAGACAAGGCATTGATTACAAAGCTAATTTTAATAGGTCCAATACAAGAAAATTTCCAGATTTAAGCAAACCTGATAAACATACTTGCTTTTATTGTAATAGAAGAGTTGGAGTTCCTAAAGGATTATATGTGTGGATACCTAAGGAACATCTGACTACAATAAACAATCAAGGACCCAAATTCAAATGGGTACCTGCAACAAAAACTTAAATTGTTTTGCAAGAATTTCGAAAGCGGTAGATTAGGTTTTTCAGAGTAGTGGACTAGTTGGCAGTGAGAAGAATAAAGTCGACTTTAAATATAGTGGGATGTTACTCATAGTCAATTGTGATTTGTCTTTTCCATTTAACGCGCTTTGCACGACTTGGATTTGGGAAGATATATGTATTTCTTGAGGACTTGTGCAACAAATAGATTTTGAAAAAGTGGCGGAGTCAGAGGATTTGTCTTATCGAGGAAGAGAAATAATTAATGGCTTGATTGACACACAATAGGTGATGAGAGGATTTATGATAAGGTTCATATTTTAAATTTTTGTGATCTGTCATTTGGAGTTTTTGGAAACTCTCTGCTATTTCTTGAGATGGACTCAGTATTAGACACAATTTTTGCATATATGCAGTTGTCTTGTAGACGATTTGTCTTAGATGATGTTATATATGATGTCACTTAGATGATGAGTCTTTAATGTTTGTCTCTAGATGTTATATGAGTTCATTAAACACGTTGAGTCATATTCAATCAATGGTTCTCATACCAAGAAGGTGTTAACTCATTGGAAAGCATACCAAATCGTATGAGTAATATACCAGAAATACCATATATCGTTTCCCAAAAGACTAAAGAATGATTCCGTTAAATTAGTGTTGGATGCAATTAAAATAAACATGCATAATTAGTAAAAAGAACTTTTGTAACGAAAACACTTGGAAATGAAGTTGGATTCGAAATGACATGAAATGGTATTATTGGGTTAAGATTTTACCTACTTCACTTTCATGCATGTTAAAACACTTCTTCTTCATTAATATGTTAAATTCAACCTACTAGTTTACTCAAAACTCAATCCCTTGGTATAAAGAGCCTAGACTTCCTTATTAGATTTCAATCCCTTGAAAACCCTAATAAGTAACTTCGCATTAAGAAATAAGATTTATGACAACTAAAAGTTCAAGCTTTAATCATAGATACAATTTCCTTTAGGTAGCTTATTCCAAGTTTAAGTTCATAAGATATTTTCCAATGTTAACAAACCAGAAATCAAGTTATGAGTGGCCAAACCATAATAAGCATTAAGTAAAGGAACAAGACTACTCACATTGAATGAAAGAAGCAATATATATATATATATATATATATATATATATATATATATATATATATATATATTCAAAACATCTTCATGTACATGAAAGTTCAGTGGTTAAATATTTCCCAAACAAAAACAATGGAGTTAACTCTCCATTGTCATGGAGAGCTCAAGCTTACAATGAAAGAAAATGAAGAAAGTGGAGACCTAAGGAAGAAGAAAGGAGAGCTCCCACACACCCAAGCTAGCCTCCAAGTGCTCCAAGAAAGCGTTTTTTGTGCTCAGCCACCAAAAGATCCTACTTCCTTTGCATGTTAGCATTAAATAGGTCAAAAATGCCACATTAGTAAAAGTCACACTCAAAGCCCAGACAGGAGGGTGCCTAGGTGCCAACTTTGCGAACTGAATGGCGCTCAATGCCTTGGATGGGCACGATATTTCCAAGGCAAAAGGCGTTGAACGCCCTGGTTGGGGCACCCAAGCGCCAACTTTGTGTATCAAACGATGCTCAACGCCTAGAAAAACGGCGCCCAGGCGTGATCTTAGCTTCATGATATCATTCTTTTGATGTTCTTGGTGCTTTTCATGGGTTCCATCGCCTTGATTTGGTTAAACTAGTGCAGAAAGGACTTTAGACGTCTGTTATTTTGGGTTTTTAACATTTGATCTTTGTGCGACGTCTATACGGGTGACGTTAATCAGACGTCTCTATAGACGTCAGACCTATATAAGTTAGACGTCTATATAGACGTCAGACCTATATAGGTTAGACGTCTATATAGACGTCCGATCCATATAGGCCAGATGTCTCTGAGGTTGCTCCTGACTGATGGTGATTTGAGTTTACAACTTTATATTTTAGTTGAAGAGAATGTATTTGTTGGGGCAAATCGACAAGTGTACTGAGTCGCACAAGTAATATAAAATGGTAAGACCAAGTATCATATCCCAGAGGACTCTCAACGCTGAACAATTGTGTGAAAACAAGATTAATTAAGACTTAAAATAAAAGAGATCATGGGTTGTATTGCAAAAATGATAAAATAAGGCAAAATAAAATTGATCAGTGGCAACAGAGCATAGAGATGAATGGAGGTTGATTAATATGAGATGGATTTGTTGTTGGGGTTAGATTTCACCAAGTTTCCTCTCATGTATATAAGAATTCTTCTTTATGCATTAATGCCAACGTCCCCCACTAAAACACTTAAACCCGATCCCTCGATAAATAAGTTTGTCCCTAATTACTAGTTCATACAATTCCTAGCATTCTTGGTAAAAAGATGTGAAGATTAAGGAGTAAGACTCATACCCTCATCACTTAGCAATATAACCCTTATGAGTAATTCAACAAGGACCTGAATTGAAAGGAACCTCTCGGCACTCATGCAACCCACAGATCATGCTATTGTATAAGCAAGCAATAAGAACAAATGAATTACTCTAACAATTAATGAAAAAACATATGAAATTAAGAATCAATTCAAATACATGAGAGTTTACAAGGTTACATCATTCCCCCACAACAAATAGAATTTAGTTCCCCATAGACATGGGGGAACTCTATGAACAATGGAAGAAAAGAAAGAATGGAAAGACTAAGAATTGGCTAAGAGTGTATTGCTATGCTCTTCTCTGCCAGGGATGCAAAACCTAGAGCCCCAGGGTCCTTTAAATAATGTCAGATGCGTCCCAAAGTGCAGCCCGGTCTGAAAGAATCAAAACAGAGCAGAAACAGGGCCTGGTCCAGGTGAAATCTCGCCCAAGCGTCGTAGGGAGCTCGCCCAGGCGAGAATTGGCAGTCATGTAGGGCCTGCGCGTCAGATTTGGACGCCCAAGCTACGAGCGTCCACCGCCCGGGCATCGGGAGCCACCGTCCAGGCGACAAGCGTCGATTCTGGACGCTTGCTTCGCGCTCCTAGTCGCTCGGGCTTCGCGTGTTCCGTCCTTCTAGTGCCTTTTTAGCCTCTTCTGAGCTCCATCTTCTTGGATTTTCACTTCTTCTTCCAGTATTAGCTCAATCTCTGTCAAAACAAGGGGAATTTGTTAGAAAATAATTGAAATCAACCTCAACTCTCTTATTCATACATTTTATTCAAAACATATGAGTCCAAGAAAGTTTCTAAGTGAAAAAGGGTGCTTTTAGTATCAAAATCAAATAATAAATAACAATGTTTTAAACCATTATTAGTATTGCATATTTTTTTATTGGATGGTTTTAAAAACATAGTGGAGGGAATTGGAGTGTGCAAAATGCAAGAAATCGTCGCCAAAGAACGCCGCCAAAGGACACGAGACTAACTGCACCAAAACCCAACGAAAACGCATTTTAATCGATTCAAATGAAAGATAATGCATCAAAGAGTGATTTTATCGGAGTAAAACTAATTTAAAAAGTGCAAAAGTGAGAAAATGAACCTGAAAAGCGTAACCCGTAGAGAGAAAATGCAACGAAGATGATGAAAGATGATGAACAATGAGTGCGTGTAACCAACAACTAATCGGTTCAAATGAAAGATAATGCATCAAAGAGTGATGTAATCGGAGTAAAACTAATTTAAAACGGTGCAAAAGTGAGAAAAAGAACTTGAAAAACGTAACCCGTAGAGAGAAAACGCGACGAAGATGATGAACAATGAGTGCGCATAACGACTTGTTAAGATTGTTGACAACACAATATCTATATCAACCTGGTTTTTTATGATGACAACACACTGCTTAATAACACACATATGTTGTTGTTGTGTTACATGTTCTTATGCGTATTGATTGATATACTTGTTGAACATGTTCATGTGATATGTGGCTATGTGAATGCATACTTATTGTACTTGTACTTGTTACATCATTTCTGGATGCATTGCACATATTTTGAAAGATGAAAACCACAATCGCTTTTGTGAACTTATAACTCTGTGACAAAGCTGCAGTAAAGTCGACTCCAATATTAATTGAATCGACTTTACTAAAGTCTTTGTACAAATTTTGAGAATCAGTGCTTTGTGAGATTTTGAGAAGAAAAAAATTTCAAAATGTTCTTACATGTCGAAGTCGACTATGTGCGCCACACATTCGACTGTATCTGTTGTTTGATTTGAAATTCTGTTATGCTCTTGTACAATAACAACTATATTTTCAAAAGTTAGTTGAGCATTAAATAGTAGGTCAACTATACTAAATGGGAATTTATTTTTGGTTACCTGGATGCTACTTGGGTGGCAATCTGTTATAACTGTCGAACCTAGTCGACTGTATTAGTAGCATATTCGACAATGAGAAACTCTGATAAAAAGAATTCTATAAATTGATAGAACATGAAGTTGTTCTAAGACTTTTGTGATTTTAACATTTTCATATTCTGTTTCAAATAGATTTCTCCGTGATTGAGAGCTCCAAGAATTCTCCAAGAAGGCCATGGTGATCATTCTTGAAAGAGATTCCAATGGAGATTTGTTGTGCGCTTATTGATTGATCATTATTTGCACATTGAAGGTGTATCTGGTTTGATCAAGAAGTTGTTCTGGCTTGGCATCCGTGAAGATTGCTGCATTGGACCTGTTGTGATTACAGGGGTTAGACTCGTCGAGTTTTGTTCACGTTGAGGATTATTCGACGTGGTGTTGCAGATTGCAGGAGAGGGGATTCTTGCTGCAAGTCTGGTTTTGTTGTTGCAGCTATATTTTGATTAGAGGGTCAGAGAGGAGACTTATATTATTGACGTGTAGGTCTTCTATAAATTCCTTGTTGTAAAAACCTTGACCATTATAGTGCATTTGCTTCTTGGGTTGGAAGGACACTGGATGTATGCATTGTTGGCCAAACTAGTATAAAACTAGTGTTTGAATTTCTCTATCCTTTCTCTTTTATATCCAGTCGACTGTATTATCTGTGTAGTCAACTACGATATTCCGCTCCACTTGTTTTTAATTACTTGCAATTCAAGAAAGACTTGTAAAGTTTTCAACTTTGTGTGAAAGATTTTTAAAAGACTCTGATTTTGAAAACTCACCAATTCACCCCCCCTCTTGGTGTAAATTGAAGCCTACCTATTTCTCAACAATTAGCACCAGAACTGGTTTTCATAAAATATTTGAAAAACTAGTCGACTCTATTTTTCATTGAATCGACTATAAACCTAGGGATGGGTTCCTGTTTTCAAACTTTTGGTGAAGGTGCTTCAACAAACAGACCATCTATGTTTGCTGGTGAAAATTATCCGTTTTGGAAAATTCGAATGCAAATCTTTCTTGAATCTGTAGATAAAGGAATTTGGGATGCAACCTTGAATGGTCCTTATGTGCCTACTAAAACTATTGATAGAGAAACTGTTATTAAACCTTTTACTGAGTGGACTGCTGATGAAAATAGAAAAGCTTAGTATGATATTAAAGCTAGAAATATTATTGCCTCTACACTAATAGTTGACAAATTTGTTAGGATATCTCAATGCAAAACTGCAAAGGAAATGTGGGATATCTTAGAGGTAACTCATGAAGGCATGGATGAAGTGAAAAGAGCAAGAAAGAACTCCCTGATACAAGAGTACAAAATGTTTAGAATGAAGGCTAGAGAAACCATATATGATGTACAAAAGAGATTCACTCATATTATAAATCATCTCATGGCTCTTGGAAAACTTTTTGATAAAGAAGAAATCAACATCAAGATCTTGAAAAGTCTGAACAAAAATTGGCAACCAAAAGTCACAACAATCTCTGAATCCAAAGATCTTACAACGATGAACATGGCTACCTTATTTGGCAAACTATGTGAACACGAATTGGAACTTGGTAGATTAAAGGATGAAGAGGAGATTGAAGAGAAGAAATCTATTGATCTGAAGGCTACAAGCAAGAACAACTCAAAAGTTGAAAATTCAGATGCAGAGATGGATGAGAAAGAATTGATGACCTTGATGGTAAGGAAATGTAGCCGGCTTATTCATAATGATTGCCAACTGACTAACCATGCAGGTCAAAGCAAAAAGAAAAGCTTCAGTACAAACACTGTCCAATGTTACGAATGTGGAAAGGAAGGGCACATCAAGCCTGACTGTCCAGAATTGAAGCTTAATCAGAAAGGAAAGAAAAGATTCCCTCAAGGCAAAAATATGAAAAGAAAAGGAGCATACATTGCTTGGGAGAACACAGATTCTGAAAGCTCAAGTGATGAAGATGCTGATCAAGACGAAGAATCAAACATGTGCTAAATGACTGGAGTAATGTGGGACGATTACGATAGTGATGCAGACATCTCTAATGAACCAGTGGAAATCAAGTATGATCTGCTGAGAGATGCTTTTCAAGAACTACATGCTGAAGCATTGCGACTACAGTACAAGGTAAATCGATTGAACTCTGAAAGGAGAGATTATGAATATAGAATTAACAACCTTGTTGCTGAAAATAAAAAATTAGGGAAAGAATTGAATGATGCTTTGCAAACTTCTAAGGATATTAAAGTTGAAACTATCACAGTAGAAAAGCCTTGTGAAAATTGTCCTACTCATATTGAAAAGATAGATTACTTGACTAGTACTCTAGCTAAGTTTACTCAAGGTAGAGACAACTTGAATGCTGTGTTAAAATCATATGGCAGAGCTACAAATAAGAAAGGAATTGGATACAAAGCCAAATCTAACAGAACCAATACTAAGAGATTTATTGATTTAAGTAAACCTGCTAAAAATGCATGTTTCTATTGTAATTGTGTTGGCCATACTGTTAGAAATTGTTATTACAGAAATGTTGTTGTTCCTAAAGGAATATATGTTTGGAGACCTAAGGAACAAATGGTGACAAAGACTGACAATCATGGACCCAAAATTAAATGGGTACCAGCAACCAAAACCTGAACTGTTTTGCAGGATATACAACAGGTGCAGTATGATATCAAGGATGAATCATGTTGGAAGAGAAATCAAAATCTTGAGTATCTACAAATGGTAAAATTGTATCAATCTGCAACATCATGCTTAAATTGTTTGATTGGTTGTTGTTTGATTACATGAGCTTATTGATTGTTTGTGTGAATGGTTGAATGTGGTTGCAAAACTATTTTCACGTCCATTAGTCGATTGTGATTTTAATTGATTCGACTATGCTTTCATATTGTTGAACTTTGTGTTTTTGAAGTCTGTTGGTCATACTTTAGTCAACTATGTGTTTAATGTATTCGACTTTCAATATTCTGATTTACTGGGTCTCAAATTTGAAATTTTGTTTTGGTGCGAAAGTGAAATCGATTTATTCCCTCCAAAATCGGTAATATAAGTTTTCTCTGCAATCAAATTAGTAAGTATCATTTCATTGGGCCTCTACTAAGCTCTTAAATTAGCAAGTATCTTACTAGAGATTTGTAGAAGGTTTCTCTAAGATTGTAAGTCATTTAACTTAGTTGACACATAAGAGTCAACCTTTCTCATGGACGGACAAGTGCGAAGCAAGCTTTGAGGAGATGAAGAAAAGGTTGACAAGTGCTCCAGTTTATGCCATTCCAGATACTTATAAGATTTTTGAAGTATATTGCAACGCTTCATATCAAGGACTTGGATGTGTGCTGATGCAAGAGAGAAGACCGATAGCTTATGCATCAAGACAAGTAAAGGTGCATGAGAGAAATTATCCAACACACGACATAAAGTTAGCAGCGGTGGTGTTTGCGCTGAAGTCTTGGAGACACTACCTTTATGGAGCACATTTTCAAGTATTCAACGATCATAAGAGTTTGAAGTATCTGTTTGATCAGAAGGAGCTGAATATGCGACAGAGGAGATGGATGAAATACCTTAAAGATTATGATTTTGAGTTGGAATACGATCCAGGAAAGGCGAATGTAGTAGCGGATGCCTTGAGTCGGAAGTGTGTTCAAATGTCATCTTTGATGGTAAAGGAGTTGGAGTTGATTGAGAAATTCAGAGATATAAACCTAGGTTGGCAGTTGAACTAACATCAAAGTGGAACAGAAGGGAGATTCTAGTTTACAGCGTACAGTAGAGTTATTGGGCTCAAAACAAAGGAAGGATTTTTCCATGGGACAAATGGCATTCTCCGTTTTAGGAATAGAATATGTGTTCCAGCAAAGAGGGAATTAAAGAAATTAATTCTAGAAGAAGGGCATAAGAGTCGTCTTAGCATACATCCAGGTATGACTAAGATGTATAAAGATTTAAAGGAGTCATTTTGGTGGAACGGAATGAAGAAAGACGTGGCAGACTTTGTGACATCATGTTTGGTCTGTCAGAAGGCCAAGATTGAACACTAGAGACTAGGAGGAATGTTACAACATTTAGATATTCCAAAATGGAAATGGGATAACATCTCTATGGATTTCGTGACTCATCTACCAAGATCAACGAAGGGCCATGACTCTGTTTGGGTGATTGTAGATAGACTGACGAAGTTTGCCCACTTCTTGCCAATCAATCAAAGGTTGTCCTTGGATAAGTTGGCAGAAGTTTATGCCAGAGAAGTAGTCAGATTGCATGGTGTACCAACTAGTATCATTTCTGATCGTGATCCAAGATTTACATCAAGATTTTGGAAAACGTTAAAAGAGGCTTTGGGAATGAAACTTAGGATTAGTTCAACATTTCATCCACAAACAGACAGACAATCTGAAAGGACAATTCAATCTCTCGAAGACTTATTGAGGATGTGTGTTTTGAATCATATAGGAAATTGGAGTGACATTCTACCTTTGGTGGAATTCACTTACAACAATAGTTTCCATTCCAGCATAGGGATGGCGTCGTATGAAGCTTTGTATGGGAGAAGGTGTAGGACACCTTTATGTTGGTACCAAGATGGAGAAGAAGTTAAATTAGGTCCCGAGTTACTTCAACGAACGACAGAAAAGGTTAAGATGATACAAGAAAGGATGCACGTAACTTAAAGCAGACAAAAATCCTATGCAGATATGAGAAGAAGACCTCTTGAGTTAGAAGTAGGAGATCATGTTTTTCTCTGTGTCAGAAACAACATGTGTAGGAAGAGCCATCAGATCAAAGAAATTGTCTCCAAAATTTCTTGGACCTTTTGAGATCATTAAGAAGATAGGACCAATGGCATATGAAATTGCGTTACCACCACAGTTGGCGAATTTACACAATGTATTCCATGTATTACAACTAAGGAAATACGTGTTCAACCCAGATCACATGCTGGAAGTAGATGATGTTCAAGTCAGAGAAGATTTATTTGTGGATAGGAGTCCAGTTCGCATTCTAGATGTCCAATCTAAACAACTCCGGGGAAAGAGTATCAGTACAGTGAAAGTGTTGTGGGACGAAAAGAATCAAGAGATCAGCTGGGAGTTGGAGGAAGATACAAGGAAGAACTACCCTCACTTATTCTCTTGATAACCGTAATTTTCGAGGACGAAAATTTTTGTGGTAGGAGAGACTGTAAGACCCGAAATAAATACAATAAGTTATTTTATTTTTCTTCCAATAGAATTATTCCCAAATAAAGATGAATCTTATGAAACTTAATATTTTTGTTGTCTATGATGAAATTATGATTAATAGTTGTATCGTATTTACTAATTTAAAGTTTTATGATGTCTATGGATGAACCGAAATTTAAATACAAATTGAATGATTTTATCAGTGAAAAATTATTGATTTCTTAATCTAAAATTTATAAATAACTGAATATAAAAATTATATTACGTCAATTAAAAAGATTAAGAGTGATGAATATTTTAAATTTTAATATTAAAATTATAATTAAAAAATATTTTATACGAGCGAATTGAAATAACTACAATTGTTGAGTATTTCCTTGTACTGAAAGAATTGAATGAAATTTTTTATTCCCTCTGTTACCATAATAGAAAATGTTAAATCTCATTAGTCTTTGAATTATTTAGTCTTTGAATCCTTTAAATTGAAAATTAGTGAATTAAGCTTTGTATATGAAGTCCTGAGAATTGAAAGCCCTTTTGGATTAATAGCATTGGATGCCTTTATCACGTAAATGTCAATAATTCATGTTTTGTGGTTGAGAATGTCGTAGCTTTCTCATTCTCATCATCCATGTGTATAATTTTCTCTTTTTCCCAACACATAATCTTTTCCTTTTTCCTTTCCAACCTAGAGTCATACAACAGAAACTTATATGCTACAAGGAAATGAAACAAAACATGCACAAAAATTGAAAGTAGTTGCGGAGACAAGGAATGGAAATTATAGAACTTGGTTCCTCTTTGATCAAAACCGTTAAAACCATTAGGTTGCTGAAAACAAGTATAAAGCGTCAGTCGTCTAGCCTAATAAAATTAACAAAAACAATCAGAAATATAGAAGAGTGAACGTGAGAATAATATGAGTTTCTTGGTGAATAGAAGTGGCATAAAACCTTCAAGGAGAGTAGCAGTAAAACAACGAGAGATAGCAAAACTTTCTGAACTTGAGGTAGGGGAGCTAATCTTTGTCTAACTTGTTGATTACCTTGAAAAATTTAGTCCTAAAGTAGTATTACCATTTTCTGACTTGTGTTTTGTTGAATCTTGAATATCCATGAGATGCATAATGAAATGCTTACCATGGCTCTTGAATGAAATGGCCTCATAAGACTCTGTAAAACTTGATCTCACGAATTTGTAGGAATGATTAAATTGTTATTGTGTTTTCCGTAAGAAAAAAAAGAAAGGTAATCATCCCACTTTAGACCAAGTGATGACTTTTGGTCACTTTGAAAATTCTGGTCTATTCCCTATTATATGTCCACTGAAATGAAACTTAATTATCGTGGTAAGATAATTTCTTGGTATATTATTATTTAATCATTATTGTTTGGAATTATTTTACTACTCATGTTCTCTGCAAACACCATGAGCCCTTTTCTATTCAAAGTTACAAAACTTTTTGTTTGTTTGCCATTTATCCTTATACCAAATTCTGTTGTTATTTATTTATACTCACCATCTTTGTTAGTTTTGCTGTCACAAATTCAAATTATACATACTCTATATTATTATTATATATCTAAAGGCTGCAATATGTATATCCAAAAATAGTATTGGCTGTTGGTTTATCTTTTAATATTTCATATTTGTTTAGTACAGAAAAAGTTGCTAGACTTGCCTATTTTGGTTAATCGGTAATTCTTTGTTTTGATATCCCAATATATAGTTTTATATAATATTGCGTATTTTACTAAACACCGAGAAGACTATTATTTGATATCTCTATAATTCATTTTATTGAATGATTTTAAAACCATGCTACTTATATCCATTGAATAATATGGTTCTAGATTGATTATTTACCATTGGACTATGATAACATAAAACTTACTAATCAAAGAAATTGAATGAAAGAGAGATTGATAGTAAACCCATATAGTAAGCTTAGAAAAATGCCAATTTTAATAATTTTACTGTAGCTAACCCTGTGATCCAAAAATTACGAGTTTGGTATTAAAAGAAATATTTTTAAGTCTACAATCCAATAAAACAAGAATTTCTTCATTCGGAGTAATGTAGAAAAAATTACAGATAAAACATTAAGCAAAGGTCATAGCTGAAAATACAGAAAAACGTGACTAAAATGTTGATTTTAAAATTTTTACTGCAGTTGATCTTGTGGTCTAAAAAATACGAGTCTAGTATTGATAGAAAGATTTTTGAGTCGAGAATTCAGCAAAACAAGAGTCAACCCATTCGGAATTCTATAGAGAGAGTTACAAGTAAAACACTGAACAAAGGTCATAATTGACAACAAATTGTCTTAAACACGATTTTTAGATCTAACACAAATTAACATGTGTATGTTTTCTTGAGATTAGAAAGAATAGCCTTGATAGTTATATTGTATATAACCGGGGAATGTTTATATTTTATCTTGGTGGTTAAAAGGAAAATTTCTCTTGTCTGTGTAAGGCAATAGGTGGATTCGAGTCTTGTTACTTTCCTCTTTCAAGAGGGTACAAATATCTCGCCAAGGGTTTCTGACTTGAGCTGAGTATTGTGCTTGGTGAATGGATGTTACTCACCAATGTTTTTACTCGTAAGTCCTTGAAGAACCAGGGAGATATGTCCTAAGTAGTATATGGAGGATGACTCTTATCCGCGGTCCATATGAGGGACTGGTTTTGTTATATATTTATCATATGTGTGTAGAAAAAGAACCGAGATAAATTCAATTATTGCAGTGAGAGATAAGAAGCGAGTATTTTCCGAAGTTACATGTAGAAATAATATGATCTTATTAATACACTGATAATATTATTAAATGTTCAAAATGTATAAGTAAACTTATCTGTAACTTATGTTTTTTTTTTGTCTTTGGTTAGCTCACCCTACTTGTGTGTCTACGATGATCGTATAACTCGTGTCGTTATACGAAAGTAGATGATGTTTTAGGTAAAACTGAAGACATTTAGTGTGAGGATGCGTTGGGAAACACTCTTTGGAACTTTTAAATATGTATTTTAAATTATGGAACGTTGTGGTTTGTAATTTTAAACTACTTTTAAGATTTGGTTTGTAATTCAATAGTTACTCTTGAAAAGTTTGATGTTCTCATTGTATAATATTAATAAATGTGTGGTTTTAAGTGTGAACGTATACTTTGAAAAAAAATTTTGTGACACTCTGAGAAGGGGTGTTACACCTTGACTGTTGGAAAATGAGGAGTTTAATACCTCACAAGTTCCTGAAAGTGAAATTTTTCAAATACGAAGGTTTTGAATTTCAAAGGTGGCTTAGACGACAAGGGTTAAGGAAATTTGTGGAAATGGCTGATCCCTAGTACCCTGACCTTTTCAAAGTCTTCTATTGTAATATGAGAGTTGAAGATGATACACTATGTTCAAGGGTAAAGGGAGTTGATATCAGACTTACTGACGATATATGGACCAATCTGGCAGGCTTAAGGATTGAAGGTGAAAAATGTCATCTGGAATAGAAGGCTTCCACAAGTACACTGAATATCAGAGTACTCTTAGGAACCCTGAGGACTGCAGAGACTATTCCAGTTATAAAACTGGTGGGATGAAGATGAATGATAGACTTTCAATTTTAGTTATTTCTTGGATCTTAATGCCAAGAGATGGAAACCACGCGCAGACTACTATAGAAGATTTGTTTGTGTTGAAAGCCTTAAAGGAAAACATTCAAGTTAACTGGCCTGTAGCGATATCTGACAACATGATGAAGGTTACCAAACTGGAATCTGCTAAGTTACCTTACTATGTTTTCATATCAAAGGTACTTGTTTATTATGGAGTGGATTGTATTGGAGAATCAAGCAAACTCAAACCCAAAACAAGTTTGATTGACAAAACTACCTTGTGCCTTATGCAAATGACTAACACGGATGAAGGATGAGTATATAAAAATGAAGTTCCTAATGATGAAGATGAACTTGATTCCCTTCTGGGAAGTCAATACAGAGCAAGATTAGAGTTTGAAAGGATTATGCTGAATGGTTTAAGATTCGTGATAAAGCTACTAAAAGAATAGAGGGCTAGAACACAACATCAAGAGGAGATCTCTAATGGATCACTGTCTACTAATGTAAGTACTTCTGAGAAGTCAAATGAGAGTAAGATGACTGAAAAAGAAAGCACTAGTTCCAGCGACAGTGACATGATACTTGGTGATTTTGTTAATAAAAGGAGGAAGAAAAACTGATTTTCTTTATAATAGTGTCGCCTTTTTAAATGGCTTATTATGCCATCGTTTTGCTATTGTCCTATCTGATTTTAATTGTAATATCTTTTCTTACAAGAAATGAGATTAGCTTTTGATTCAGATTCATTTACCTTAAATTTTCATATCTAATTATGTTTGAATGTTGATCAATTCAACTATGATCTATGAGAATTCAATTATGCTTGATCTATTATATACATCTTTTCACAATTGACTTCTTGTTTATTATATTTCTTGCATAACTAAAATGCTTGATCTGTGAAAGATCTTTGATTGGTTTTTTAGAAAAAACATTGCTCTGGAATTACAAGTGGAATTCATCATCATTGACAAGCAATGAATTCGACTGGGAAAATAATTCAATCGACTACGTTATAACAGGATTATAAATTCCAATCCTGGAATTTGGTTATCTTTCTATTGATTGATTATTTTTTCTTGAATATTTGCAATTATCTCTGATCTAAATTGATTATGAATATCTTGATTGAGATAATATTGTGAGATTGTTGAAATGTGTATCATTGCATGATAAATTTGTTTGATATCTTATCTGTTATACAACTTTGTGCTATACTATGTGTATACTCTGTTGATTGTACTGCATTGTACATCTGATCTGGTTTATCATATTTGCATAATGACAGGGGGAGTAGTACACTAATTCACATATTTACTCACATGCCTGCATTTCAGGGGGAGTTATTTTACATGTGATTAAATGTGATAGGGGAAGCATCTATGCATTTCATATATTTGCATATTGTTTACTAATGCATCTCTTTTCTGAAATATCAACATATTACATCATGAGCATTCCTTTTTTGTTAATGTACAAAGGGGGAGAGAAATATTTTTTTGTCTTATATCTGCTTGATGTTTTGTTGATTGCTTTGGTTACATGTAAAGTATATTTGAGCTGTTTGACATTATATGTTTACTTTATTTTGTATCTATTTGTACTGATTCAATTAGCTAAAGAAACTATGGATGAATGAAGTTGTTGGGGTTTACAATTTCATCTTATCCACCCTCATATATCTACTCTTCTTATTTAATTTACTTATTTATCATATTGTCATGCAAACTTTCTTAGTCTACCCTTAACCCAATCCCTTGATGAAAAGAGCCTATCACTAATTACTGGCTTGCTATCCCTAGCCTTCCCTAGTAATTAATAATGCATGATAAGCGGAAGCAAAATACAATTGATCGTCCTACCCCTACCCCTAGGTGGTATTGCTTAATCAAAGAATTCTCCCCAGTTCATGAGTTAAACAATAAAAGCATTTACCGAATGAGTTAAACAATAAAAGCATTAAACAAAGGTGAAGAACCCAACAATTGATAAATCAAGCATATACAAACATATAAAATAAATAAGAATTTGGATATATGAGAGTTTCAAAAGATTACATTGNTCCCCAACAACCTAGGGTTTAGTTCACCATAATCATGGTGAAACTAGATGAAATATGATGAAATAATGGAAGAAATAACCCTAAACTTGGTAGATTGGAGCCTAAGCATCCAAGGAACCTCCTCCAAGGTGTGTGGAATAGCTTTGGACGTTTCTCTCTACTAAAAGAATGTGTTTTGATTCGCATTGGGGCTATATATAGGCCCAAAAAGATAACAGAAAGATTACAGAATCTAGCTAATAAAAACAGTCAACCGCCTAGGTGCCTAAATTCACCGCTTAGCGGTTTCCCTCTAGCCGCTTTGAATGCTCAGCGGTCAGTTTTGTCGCTGAGCGGTTTCCCTCTAATCGCTCTAGATACTCAACGGTCCATTCTGGCGCTCAGAGGTTCACTTGACCCTTCTTTCCGTCATTTTTCTCCTTCTTTCATGGGTCTAAGTCGACCTTACTTCACTTCCATCTTCAACTCACCTTAAAACCCTGCAAAACGATGTAAAAACAAGAATAATATCTCTAAAACCAACTTTTGACTCTCACAAGACTCAACTAAGTGTTGTACTTGATTTTAGGCTCATTCTATGCCATAAAGGGTGTGTTTTAATATCAAATTTAAGTATGAAAATAACAGTTTTTAGACTGTTATCATGTGCAAACATGGTTTTTTATTTTGTGTTACATGTTCTTATGCGTATTGATTGATATACTTGTTGAACATGTTCAAGTGATATGTAGTTATGTGAATGCATACTTATTGTACTTGTACTTGTTACATCATTTCCAGATGCATTGCACATATTTTAAAAGATGAAAACCACAAGCACTTTTGTGAACTTTGTTGGGGCAAATCGGCAAGTGTACCGAGTCGCACAAGTAATATAAAATGGTAAGACCAAGTATCGTATCCTAGAGGACTCTCGGCACTAAACATTTATGTGAAAACAGGATTAATTAAGACTTAAAATAAAAGAGATCATGGATTGTATTGCAAAAAAGAATAAAATAAAGCAAAATAAAATTGATTAGTGGCAAAAGAGCACAAAGATGAATGAAGATTGATTTATATGAGATGACTATGTTGTCGGGGTTAGATTTCACCAAGTTCCTTCTCATGTATATAAGAATTCTTCTTTATTCATTAATGCAAACGTCCCTCACTAAACCACTTAAACCCGATCCCTCGGTAAATATGCCTGTCCCTAATTACCAGTTCATACAATTCCTAGCATTCCTGGTAAAAAGATGTGAAGATCAAGAGGTTAAGACTTCTAAGACTCATACCCTCATCCTTGAGCAATATAACCCTTAGGAGTAATTCAACAAGGACCTGAATCAAAAGGAACCTCCCGGCACTCATGCTATTCACAGATAATGCTATTCTATAAGCAAGAATAAAACAGATGAATTACTCTAATAATTAATGAAAAGGCATATAGAATTAAGAATCAATTCAAATACATGAGAGTTTATAAGGTTACATCGTTCCCCAACAACAAATATAAATTAGTTCCCCATAGACATGGGGAAACCTATGAACAATGGAAGAAAAGAAGAAGAATGGAAGACTAAGAATTAGCTAGGAGTGTATTGTTATGCTCTCTTCTACCAGGGTCCTTTAAATAGTGTCAGAAGTGTTCCAGAATGCGACCCGATCCAAAAGAATAAAATCAGAGTAGAATCAGGGCCCGATCCACGTGAAATCACGCTCAAGCATCGCAGGGAGCTCGCCCAAGCGTGAATTGGGGTTCATGTTGAGCTTGGGTGTCAATTTTGGATGCCCAGGCTTCGAGCATCTGTCGCTCGGGCGTCGGGGCCCCCGCCCAGGCGACCAGCGATGATTCGCCTCGCGTTGTTTTCTCATTCCTGTCGCCTGGGCTTCGGGTTTTCCCTCTTCTTGGTGCCTTTTTTTACCCCTTTTGAGCTCCATCTTCTATACTTTTCACTTCTTCTTCCAGTATTTCTCCAATCTCTGTCAAAACAAGGGGAACTTGTTAGAAAAATGTTGAAATCAACCTCAACTCTCTTATTCGCACAATTTATTTAAAACACATGAGCCAAGCAAGTTTCTAAGTGAAAAAAGATGCTTTTAGTATCAAAATCACATAGCAAATAACGGTGTTTCAAACCGTTATCAGTATGCAATATTCAAGATGCAATGATGCTCTCATTAGCACATTTTAATCACATGTAAATGATAACTCCCCCTGAAATGCAGACATGTGAAATACAAATGTGTAAAATGTGACACTCCACCTGTCATTATGCATGGATATCAAAATCGGATCAGATGCACAATGCACTATAACACAGAGTACACAAAGAAGTATAATACAGATTTGTATCAAAGACAAGATATCAAACAACTTAGTCATGCAATGATACAATCATCAACAATTTAACAATATTATCTCAATCAAGATATTTAAAAACAATTTATATCAGAGATAAGAAAAGATATTCAGAATAAGCAATCAATGAAAGTTGAATTGGAATTTATAATCCTGTTTAGATCAGTCGATTGCATTATTTCCTCAATTGAATGCATTACTTTCCAAGGTTGTTGAATTTCACATGCAGTTCCAAAAGCAATGTTCTTCCTGCGAAACCTTTCAAAGATCTTTTCCAGACCAAACATTTTAGTTAAGCAAGAAATATAATCAATAGCAACAAAAGTCAAAATGTAAAGATGTAAAAGAAATTAAGCATATCCGACTTCACTCAAATCACAATTGAATCAATTCATTTAGTATATCAGATATTAATCAATCAGATTAAAGCAATTTGCAATTGATTCAAAATACTAATGTCATTTCCTTGAAAGAAGATATTATAATGATGAACATAAAGCAAGGAAAACAAAAAGACAATAAAATGGCATTATAAGCCATACACAAAGGAAAACAAACGACAATCAAAATGACTATCATAGCTTAGATTACATCACTCAACCAACTAATTCCTTGTTACACATGAGAGTGGATAATGTTGCCTTCACTTGTTTCTCCTTCAGTTCCCTTTTGTACTAACAGATCAACTTTTTCTTCAAGCTGATCAAGCTTGTTCTCAATGTTCTGAAGTTGATTGGTAGCAAACTTTATACAGCAATTGCAGGAGTGAGCGATGTTTCTCTGTTTAGGAGTGACAAAAGTATTTCCATACTGATATAATATATTTTCTTCACCTTTGTAGCACCATCCTCTCAGTGTTCTTGTCAGTCCAAAGGAGACCACAGTATTCTGATTTATTACGTTTATACAATTACACTTGGACTTTCTTTCTCCTACCATGGTGACTCCATGCTCTTCAAGAATCTTACTTACCAATATTGCATAAGGTAAGTAAATTGACTTTTTCAATGCACCTTCAATCATATGATCTTTCAGTACTCTTACCCAATTGGTGGGAATATTATTCTTGAGCACATAGAACAGAAAGATGTCTTCAGTTGTAATTCTTGAATTAACTATTCTTCCAGGAAGAATTACAGGGCATAATGTGAGCCATTACTCTTTCTTCCATTTTCCGCCCCTCATGATCAAAGTTTCTTATAGCATAACGGACGTCAGGTAATATTAGCCATTATTTGTAAATGTCTTTCTTCCTCGGTAAACTATCTTCCTGAGATAGTATTAAGTGAGTGGGCTCATTTTCGGCTGTTAAACCAATCGTATCAAACCAGTTATTGTTGTCAATCACAATGTCAACTCCTTTGACTCTGGAGTGAATGTTCTCGTCCACCAGTTTCAAGTTGTGACAAAATACTTTCAAAAGGTCAGGGTACCACCAACCCTTCAGTTGAACCAGTGATGAAAGATCATGAGACTGCAGCCAACTCAGAAACATGAATCCTTCTCTTTCAAATAGATTCAGATTAATGAACTTTGGGGTAGAGACTATCTTTATAGCTCCATGAGTAAATCTTTCTCGGTCATCATCATCACTTATCCATCCTGTAGGATCAACCTTTTTTTCAGCAATTGAGAGAATCTTGAGTCGCTTTGATGAAGACGAAGTCATTTCAGGAAAAAAAAATGAGTAGTTCATTCTCAGAGTAAACAAGGGTTTAAGTATGGCTGTGTGATATGAGTCAACGCTAGACATCAAATCTTTTATAGACTCAGATTCGAAATATAGTGTGAAAACCTTAGATTTGTAAAATCAAATTTCAACTTTTAAAAATAGAATTTTAAAGACACATTCAAAACATAGTTGAATGAATTATTCAAATAGTCGACTAAGACACATGAAAAACATAGTTTCAGTTCAAACAATCAATCAACCACATAATCAATTCAAACAAGATGTTCATGGAATCACATAATCACAACCAGTCAAGTTTAGCAATAATGCAATGAATTGATATAGTATTACCAATTGTAGATACTCAAGATTTTTTGATGTATTCCATAATTGATTCATCCTTGAGATCAACTGCATCTGCTATTTATCCTGTAAAACAGTTTAAGTTTTGGTGGTTGGTACCCATTTAACTTTGGGTCTGTGATTATCAGTCTTTGTTACTTGTTCCTTTGGTATCCAAACATATAATCCTTTAGGAACGACAACATTTTTGTAATAACAGTTTCTAACAGTATGGCCAACACAATTACAATAGAAACATGCATTTCTAGCAGGTTTACTTAAATCAGTAAATTTCTTAGCATTGGTTCTGTTAAATTGAGCTTTGTAACCAATTCCTTGCCTGTATATAGCTCTGCCAGATGATTTTAAAACAACATTTAAATTGTCTCTTCCTTAAGTAAACTTAGCTAGAGTACTAGTCAAGTAATCAATATTTTCAATATGAGTAGGGAAATTTTCACAAACTTTTTCAAGAGTAACAATTTTAATTTCAACCTTCTTAGCAAATAGCAAAGCTTTATTTAACCCTTTTTCTACTTTTTCACTTTCAGCAACAAGGTTATTAATCCTATTCTCATAGTCTCTTCTTTCAGAGTTTAGACGATTAACCTTGTACTATAGTCGCATTGCTTCAGCATGCAGTTCTTGAAAAACATCTTTTAGCATATCATATTTGATTTCCATTGGTTCATTTGAGATGTCTGCATCACTATCATAATCGTCCCATGTAACTCTAGTCATGTAGCAATGTTGGATTCCTCCTATTGATCAACATCCTCATCACTTGAGCTTTCAAAATCTGAGTTCTCCCAAGCAATGTATGGTCCTTTTCTTTTCATGTTTCTGCCTTGAGGAAATATTTTCTTTCCTTTCTACTTTGGCTTTAGATCAGGACAATCAAGCTTGATGTGACCTTCCTTTCCACATTAATAGCACTGGACAACATTTGTACTGAAGCTTTTCTTTTTGCTCTGACCTGCATGGTTAGTCAGTTGACTATCATTATTTAATAGTCGACTAAATTTCCTTACCATCAAGGTCATCAATTCTTTCTCGTCCATGTCTGTTTCTGAGTTGTTCTTGCGTGTAGCCTTCAAAGCTATGGACTTGTTTTCTTCACTCTCCTCTTCATCCTTTAATCTACCAACTTCCAATGCATGTTCATGTACTTGCCAAACAAGGTATCCATGTTCATCATTATGAGATATTTGGATTCAAATATTGTCATGACTTTTGGTTGCCAGTTTCTGCTCAGACTTTTCAGAATCTTGATATTTATCTCTTCTCTGTCAAAGACCTTCCTGAGAGCAATGAGATGATTTACAATATGAGTGAATCATTTCTGCACATCATAGATGCTTTCTCCAGCCTTAATTTGGAACAATTCATACTTTTGTATCAGTGAATTCTTTCTTGCTCTCTTTACTTCATTTGTGCCTTCATGAGTTACCACTAAAACACCCCACATTTCCTTTGCGGATTTGCATTGAGATACCCTGATAAATTCATCAATAGTTAGTGTAGAGGCAATAATATTTCTAGCTTTAATATCATACTGAGCTTTTCTATTTTCATCAACAGTCCACTCAGTAAAAGGTTTCAAAACAGTTTTCTCTTCAACAGTTATATTAGGCACAAAAGGTCATTTAAAGTGGCATCTAAAATTCCTTTATCTTTCGATTCAAGAAAGATTTGCATTCTGATTTTACAAAAAGGATAATTTTCGCCAGGAAACAGAGGTAGTCTGTTTGTTGAAGCACCTTCACCAAAAGTTTGAAAAGTAGAAGCCTTCCCTAGGTTTATATAATCGACTGAAAGAAAAACAGAGTCGACTAGTTTTTCAAATATCTTATGAAAACCAGCTCTGGTGCCAATTGTTGGGAAACAGGTAGGCTTCATTTTTACACTGATGAGTCGATATTTTATTGATTTCACTTAGTTTATTGTGCTAGAATTAATCAGGAAATTGTGCTTAATTGTCCGATATTTTCCCTTTTTCGCTAATAGTGCTTAATTTGACCAGAGATTCTAATTTTAATTAATTTGAATATTTTGAGCTAATTAATTGCATTTTTAATTGCAGGGAAAATTTTGGAGATATAATTTGGAGCATTGGGAAGGAGACAAAATAAATTCAAGACTCTCAAATTAGACATTTTAAATTTTAGTTATATTGTAATTTAATTGTTAAAACTTTTTAGACAAACTCTTTGCATCATGGGCCATTTTGGCAAAAATATGAGGGCCCAAAATTGTAGGACACATGACCTAGGATTTTATTAATTTTTAGGGTGGACCTCACCTCATTTTAGAGGACACATGGCCTCTTAGAAAGGCACCAGCCGTCACACTTTGGAGCATTTTTTTTCTCGGCAAATTCAATTGAGAGGTTGCTGCAACGTTCTGGAGAATTTTCTTGAACATGGTTTTCACGGTATTGGGAATTGGGTGATTAAAAAGAAACATTTTTTTTACCTCTTCATTAGCTTCCAGCCGCCACACCTTTTCTTTTATTTAACTTTCGTTAAATTTGTGTGGAAGGCAATGGAAACATGTGGTGCAGCGGTGTTCTCTTTCAATTCCTTGCTTTTAATATTGTGATTTTTCTTTGCTGAATCACGCTCATCAATCTCAATTCCTTGCTTTTAATATTGTGGTGCAGTGGTGATTTTTCTTTCTTTTTTTTTTATCTTTACTTGGAAAAAAGAAACATCTTTTATTATCATTTGATTTTCTTTTAGAAAGGAGTGAAGGTGTGATGCCCATTCAGCTTCATTCCAGCCGCCACTTTCTTTTGCTTAGTTTTTCTTGATTTTTTTTAGACAATGGGATGAAGGCAACGCTGTTTTCATATATTAGATAGATATGAAAATTTGATTAGAAAGGAGTTGGTGTGTGGAGAGACATTTCGTCCAGCAGATGGGACCACCCTTAAGTATTTCCTTTTTATTTGTCTTTCATTGCCTTGGTGGAGTCCGAAGATGGGACGTGCATAGCAACTGGATATTTGCAAAGAAATTTTTGTTCTTTTAGAAGTACCTAAGTGATTTGATTGAAGAGGTGGTAGGTGGAAGTAGGTGTGTTGTATCGAGGTGAGGTTGAGAGAAGAAATTTGATGTGTTGATGGAGAAAGTGCTACTTTCATTTGCATAACATTCTTGCTTTTACTTTTGGAAAAATAGCACAAGGTGCACCCTAGGGTCTCGGCGTGGGAGAAAAAAAAGAGCATTCACGCTCAAATTTTTTATTTTAAGATGAATATGCTACCCACCTTTTGGATTCACCTCATTTTGGCTTTTAGAAATAGAAAGCACATAATTTTCGTTCCTTTTAGTACCATTTTCAATTTGCTTTTAATATCTTACTTACTCGTTGCATTTTAATCGGTTTAATTATGTCTGGATATTTATCTATTGTAGTGTTAGGGTTAGCATTTTCATTTATTTTAATGTTGTCTAATCTGTTCGGTTGTGATAATTTAATGGTGATGTTAGCTTAAGTTAGTCGAGTTGGTCATTAGTAATGTTATAATGTTTCCTTCAGATTTCTGGTCTATGATTGTGATTGCCACTCTGACTTGGTTAATATCAAATTTGTATTTGCACTTGTAATTGGGTGTACACTTAGTTGCCCAGTTGATGCTGAGTCTTCTCCGAGTTGATGAAACTGCATGGTGTAAATTAGATTTGATGTTAACATTGCGTTCACTTAGTCCGCTTTTATGAAAACATAATTAGCCTACACTTATTGATTAATTGTGTTGGGTCAGAGGTTTGAGTCGACTTAATTTTGTTGATCTGTGAAGGAAGCATTGTAATTAAGTTAATGACCGACCGTTTTCATTCTTTCTTTGAAACCGTTTTTACATTTGTGTTGCATTTCTATTTGCATCCGTGTTTTGATTTTATTTTTCCGCATTCACAAACCTTTCACAAGCCCCCCCCCNTGATATTTTCACCAAGGCTCTACCTAAAGATAGATTCTTTGAGCTTAGAAGAGAGTTAGGAGTGTTAGACATGTCTTAGAATCAAAGTCTATGCAATTTTTTGCATTTTTCGTAAACTTAACACTTCATAATCGATTATCACTAGGTTATAATCGATTATTCATGCATAAACTTCAATTCTGGAAAATTCTGAGCAGATAATCGATTATCATCAGGCATAATCGATTATCATGCAATTCTGGGAAATGATTATTGAGCTGATAATCGATTATCACAAGCCACAATGGATTATCGCGCTAACAGTTTCAAAAATAGAGTCGTCGGAGCGTCCCATAACGGCTATAAACGGCCATAAACGACTAGTTTTTCCATTTTTCTTATAAATAGCCCCCCATAATCGATTATTAGACACTCCTTTGCACCCAAATACTGCTAAAATCAAGTCTAGAGCTCAAAATCTCTTCATTTCTCTTCCACTTCTTAAACTTTCTTTTTCCCAATCTTCCTCCATGGCTGAACCAAGAAGGCATCATCACAAGACAGCTGGAGCCTCTTCCTTTTCTCAACCACGTCTCACAAACATAGATGGATGGATTTCAGATCAAGGGAAACATGCAGACTTTGTTAAATCTTGGCAAGAAAGGAAAATCATGGCGGTAAAGTTTATTCGTCTTGACTTTTTCCGCTTCTATGGCTTTCAATTTCCAAACACTTTTGCTGAGCAGGGACTAACGCATCTGGTAGAGCAAAAAGGATGCATTTATCCCGACCTTATAAGAGTCTTCTACTTCAACTTGCGCTATCGGGATGGGATAATATCTACTAAGGTCAAGGGCGTACGCATCATTTTAGATGATGACGTTTGGACCAATGTTGCTCAACTCCCCATCTGGGATGATGCTGTCAAAGTCCATTTAGGACTTGAAGATTTCAACAGAATGATGACTTTTCAATCCTTCCTGCGTCATCCTGAACGACAAACAAATAGAAGGCAATTACCGGTTGGAGGCTTCAAAGTTGAAGAAAGGATGATCCACTACTTGATTGTCTGGATTTTATGTCCTAGAGCAACCAACCATGCTCAATGCTCTGAGCAGGATTTACATCTTTTGTATGGGATTCTAAATGACATACACATCGACTGGCCTGCTCTCATTGCTGACACAATGGTAAAAGCCAAGAAATCCCATTCATATCAATTTCCTTATACTCTTCTTATTTCTAGGATTTTAGAATACAAAGGTGTACCTGTTGAAGGAGAACTCGTTCAAACTATTGAAGCTGTGGGATCAGAAATTGGAGATACTACCTTTCGTCAGATGGGATTCATTACTAGAGGAAGAGTTCTTATTCACAAAGATGATGACCATCCTGATGAAGATGAAGATGATGACATGGACACTCATATGGCTGATCCAGTGAGTGCTGCTGCTCCATCTAATGCCGGACCTTCCAACATACCCTCCTCTTCCTCAAATTCTATGGAAGAACACTTTGCAAGGTTATCTAAACAATTGGAGGATATGAGTCTAGCACAAAAGACACATTTTGATGAAGTTCATGAATGGCAGCAATCTCTTGATGAATACATGGTCGATCATTTCCTTGAGCTTGATGTTCGCCTATCTAACATTGAGAGTCATCTCAATATCCCTCCTACTGAAAGATACCCTAGTCCTGAATTCTAAACTTTAGGCCACTAAGTTTCATTGTTATGTTATTTTCTTGTGGTATTTAGTATTGATCTTTATGAATTTTATGTAATTCCCTTCTGTTATTAATATAATGAGCTTTTATGTCATCTTTATGCATATATTATATTTTTTAGGGGGAGCTCATATTAAGGGGGAGATTTTTTTTACATTATTCTTTTTGTTTATGATCAAAAAGGGGGAGAAGAAATATTAAGGGAAAAATATTTTTAAAATTTAACAGGTATTACTAACTCTGTGGTTGTCCATTAGTTTGTATGTGTTGCAAGTAAACCTGAGTTGCTTTTAAAAAGAGAATTTTTGATCATCATCAAAAAGGGGGAGATTGTTACCAATAAGGGAGTATTGGTAAAACCTGAAGATAAGTTTTGATGATGCTGCAACTTGTAGATTTTGAATGTAATAGGAAAATATTTAAAAGCAACTTGTAGATTTTGAATGTAGTAGGAAAATATTGAAATATTGTAATTCTTACTGGTATAATCGATTATGGTCAAGCTATAATCGACTATCACATGTTTTTGTACTAGAATAATCGTTATCATGAAGCAATAATCGATTATCACAAGTCATACTTGAATAATCGATTATCACAAGTCATACTTGAATAATCGATTATCACTTCATATAATCGATTATCACTTTTTGAAAACTCTGTAACGGACTTGAATAATCGATTATCACTTACAATAATCGATTATTCATGGCAGTTGGGAGCTGACCTTTGGCATTCAGTGTGCTTGGCTATATATTTGGATTTTGAGAATTCAGAAGGTAACGTTTTTGAACTGAGAAAGCTTGTAAACATTGTGTGTCAGAGGAACGTTCTTAGAAAAGCTTTTTGTTCATTGTTCCCTTGCTTGGTCTTGTGAAAGGAGAGGCTTGTGTATCGTGTGTCGATTGTCGGAGCAGACTCTCTTCAAGTTAGCAAGGTGCTCTGCTTGGTCTTGTGAAAGGAGAAGCTCGCGAATCGTTGGTCGATTGCCGGAGCGGTTCTCTTCAAGTTGGTAGACTGGTTCTTTTCATTTTTATGTTCTATTCATTTGATTGTAATCTGAAAAATTGTTTTTAGTGGAACTGTTAATCACTCTTTGTAGTGATTAACGACTGCACGTAGATTCTGTTGAATCGAACCAGTATAAAAATACTCGTGTGATTTTTCTATTCCCTACACTCATTTTATTTAACGCATACCAACTGTTTGGTAAATTTTCTGAAAGGACCAAATTCATTTTAACTGTGACTGAATACGCTTTCCGCTCTCTGAGTTTTAATTCCGCTGCGCTATACTCTTCGAAAATTACCCCCTCCGATACCGTCAATTGGTATCAGAGCTTGCTTTGATAGTTCTTCAAAATATTTGTGAAAATGGCCCGTCACAATCAAAACGTTGTATATGCTGAGGGTGCTTCCATTAACAGACCTCCATTGTTTACTGGTGATAACTATGCTTTTTGGAAAGTGAGAATGGAAATTTTTATGGGGTCTGTTGATAGAGGCATCTGGGAAGCTGTACAAAATGGTCCTTATATTCCTATGAATACTGTTGATGGTGTAGAGATAGAAAAACCTTATTTTAATTGGACTGCTGAAGAAAATAGACGAGCTCAGTTTGATATTAAAGCTCGCAATATAATTTCATCTGCGCTAGGAAGAACACTCTCATTCAGGAATATGAGATGTTCAGAATGCAACCTGGAGAAACGATCTCTGACGTTCAAAAGCGTTTCACTCATATTGTGAATCACTTAACAGGGTTGGGTAAGACTTTTGATACTGATGAACTTAATGTGAAAATTCTGAAATCTTTGGACAGGTCTTAGCAACCAAAGGTGACTGCCATCTCGGAGTCTCAAAATCTTACTCAGATGACAATGCCAATTTAGTTTGGGAAGCTCCGTGAGCATGAGCTTGAGTTGAGGAGATTAACGGCTGAAGAGGATCAAGGCAAGAGGAAAACTCTAGCTTTCAAGTCCGAAATATCTAAAGGAAAGAGCTCTAAAAGGATCGAAGAAGATGATTCTGGTGATGAGGAAAATATGAGCCTGATGATAAAAAAATTTGCAAAGTTCATGAAAGCAAAGGGAAAGGACAAGTTTCATAAAGAAAGGAGAGAAAGTCAAGAATCTCCATCAAATGTGAAGTGCTTCGGTTGTGGAGAAAGAGGGCACGTAAAATCTGAGTGTCCAAAGAGCAAGAAAAGTGAAGACAAGAAGGAAAGAAAATTTCAAAGGAAAAAGAAAGCATACCTAGCTTGGGAGGATAATGCTTCTAGTTCAACAAGCTCAAGTGACACAGAAGAAGAAGCCAACCTATGCCTTTTGGCAGATTCTGAAGATACAGGAAGCCAAGTAAGTGACTCCAGTTTTGAATCCAGTGAATTAGATTTACAAAAGGCTTTCTTTGATTTAATGAATGAATCTGAAAAACTTGATGCTGCTCATAAAAAATTAAAAGAGGAACATAATGAATTAAAGTTAAAATATGATAAACTGCTTGATGATGAAGTTGTATTAAGAAATAGAGTTAATACCTTAGAAATTAAATTATCAGATGCAAATGCAATTGTTGAACCTATTGAATGCTTGTCATGCAAAAGTTATATGTTTGATATTGATATACTTGAAAATTTGCTTGCTAAGGCAACTAAAACTAATTCACATGCTAAAACAAATTTTAATAAAAGCAATGTTAAAAATAGAAACATGCATCAAAATTATAAATCCAAGGTAAGAAGAACTCGAAAAATTTGGGTTGTTAAAGGAACTTTTGTTAAAAATAAAGTTAGTGATGTAAGTTGTTTTTACTATATGAAGCATGGTCACACATCAAACAAGTGCAATATTAAACATGTTGGTGTTCCAAGTGGTAAATATGCATGGGTTAAAGCTGTGAAATTATGTAAACTTGCAAAAACTAACCCCAAGGACCCATATTGAGATTGGGGACCTAAAATTCTTGTTAACTTGTTTTGTAGGATCAATCTAAGTCAAAGAATTCATTGTGGTATCTTGACAGTGGTTGCTCAAGACACATGACTGGTGACAAGAAAAGGTTCATCTCTTTTGAGAAGAAGAAGCAAGGATTTGTAACTTATGGGGATAACAACAAAGGCAGAATAATGGGAACCGAAAACATTGGAGGAGGAAACACTTTGACGATAAAAGACGTCTTATACGTTGAAGGCCTCAAACATAATCTACTAAGCATAAGTCAACTATGCGACAAAGGTCTCAAGGTAACTTTTGAAAGTGATAAATGTANTGGTTGTGGTTTTTACAACAAGGAATTTATAGAAGACCTCCACATCAAAAATATAAATCTCCTCTTTAACCCTAAACCAAAATATAGTTGCAGAACAAAACCAGACTTGCAGCAAGAATCCCCTCTTCTGCAATCTACAACACCACTTTGAACAATCCTCAAAGTGAACAATCCCTTGTATCCAACAGGTCCAAATACCAGCAGTCTTTATGGATGCCAAGCCAGAAAAACAATGCAGCAGTCTTCAAAGGATGCCAAGCCTTAAACATGATCACACAAATGCACCTTCTTTATGCTGATACTGATCAATCTTTGTGTGTGTAGAAGAACCTCCCTTTGAATCTCTTTCAAGAAATATCACCACCGTCTTCTTGGAGAATTCTTGGAGCTCTTACAATAGAGAATTTGATCTAAAATAGAAATGAAATTGTCAGTTCTTCAAAAGTCTCTTAACTGATTCGTGATCAGTCTATTTATAGATTTCTGTTATTCAGACAGACTCTCAGTCGATTATGCTACTAATTCAGTCGACTGAATTATGACAGTTATAATAAACACCACACCATAATCATTCATTTGGCTAACCTTTGAGCATCATGAAGTTAGCCTTGTGACATTAAACAAGCGTTGACTAGGAGGCAACCCAACTCTCTAACCATTTCTCTATGTGTGATTTTATTGTTTAGTTGTGTTTTGATTGAGTGAATTTTTTGTAAGTGGTTTTAGTTTCTTTTAGCGATTTTGGGGTCTATGATTTTGATTTGTAGTTATTCATGTGTGAAGAGTTGTCTTGATGAATTTGTTTAGTGTTGTTGTGAATTAGTACATTTTGGAGTGCTTTTGTTCTAGTTTGTTTTAGGAAGTTTTGATGTGATATGGATTTCCTATGATAACGGTCTAAAAAACGTTATTTTCATGCTTAAATTTGATATTAAAACACACGCTTTATGGCTTAGAATGAGCTTAAAGTCAGGTAAAATAATTAGTTGAGTCATTGAGAGTCAAAAGTTGGTATTAGAGGTCTTATAATTGGTTTTACATTGTTTTGCAGGGTTTTAAGGTGATTTAAAGATGGAAATGAAGTAAGGTGGACTTGTGCTCGTGAAAGATGAAGAAAAAGGATGAAAAGAAGAGCCAAAGGATAGCATGCCGATAATTAGTATTAGGCTCTTTTCGCCAAGGAATTGGGTTAAGGGTAGACCAAGAAAGTTTGTATGGCAATATGATAAATAAGCGAATTAAATAAGAAGAGTAGATGTATAAGAGTGGATAAGATGAAATTGTAAACCCCAACAACACCATTCATCCATAGTTTTTCCTCAACCATTGATTCACTGCATTTGCATGTTTACTTTTGTTTTTGCATTTAAAAACATAAAATCAATTTCTTCTCAAGTCTTACGCAATTAGGTTACATGAAAGTTAAGGCCTAAGAGTCCTTTGGGAAACTATACCTGGACTTACAAATTTTTTATTACTTGATAACGATCTGGTACACTTGCCAGGGACTTAACAAGTTTTCCGTGTTGTTGCCGAGGACTCGTGGTTTAACTTATCTAGTAGTGTAACCTGATAGATTTTATTTTTATTTTTATTTTTGTTCTAATAAATGTTTTCTAGGGTTTTGTGCCTAATGTTTGCACATGCAGTATGGACAAGAATTTGATTATATGGGCACTCAATTCTACCAAGAAAATTTCAACCACTGGTGGGAACCTCATTCAAATATGTATCAAAGCGAATTTGGGCAATATTCTTCCTAGCGAAAAGAAACGTTAAGGGAAGCTGAACAATGTTTACGACGACAACAACTCTCTTTACCAACAGAAATGTGGGAGGACAATCAACAACTATGTTATCAGATAGTTGATTTGACGGAACAAGTCAAGAGCTTTAATTAAAAGTTTGACAAATTTTTGGAGAAATACGATTCTAAGAGCTATGAAGTTACCTTCAGAAATTTGGAGACACAAATTGATTAGGTTGTTGATGAGGATAAGATAGAGAGAGATGAGGAAAAGATAGAGGAGAAAGAAACAGAAAGGTTGAGTGAGGGAGAGAAAAATGAGGAGATAGAAAAAGTAGTGGTTGAGAAAAAAGAAAAAAAGAAAAAATATATAAAAATAAAGAAAAGACGAAAAGAGAATAAAAGAAAGTTGAGGAAAAAGATTAAGAAAATGAGGAAGAGAGGAGAAAAGAAAAGATCATATGCAAAACCTCTTCCTCACCAAAAGAAATATCATAGGAAAGAAAATAAGTTTACGTGCTTTATGGAAATCTTTAAGAAAGTGGAGATTAAAGTTCCTATGATTGAGACATGGAAACAGGTGCTTGGTGTTCTCAATTTTTTGAAGAAATTCAGTGGGAAGAAGAAAAAGAAAAGAATATCAAGCAAGAAGAATATCAACACCTATTGATGGGTGTTTGCTAGGGGTGATCCCAGTTGTTTGTAATATTTTGGACATGTAATTACTTATATTTTTAAACATTTTTTGGGTAGTATCTACTGAGGGATGCTAATTTTTTTTTTTTTGTATCTACTGATGCATACAGGTAAGCACACCTACTGAAGGGTGTTCGAAAGATAGGCACTTACTGTTATGAAACAGGTTGGCTTCTTTTTACACCAAGAGGGGGGGTGAATTGGTGTTAATTCAAAATTAAAATCTTTTTGCAATATTGGTATGAAAAAATAAAAGCTTTTGATCTTTCCTTGAAATGCAAGTTATTGAAAATTTAATGCAGCGGAAAAACGCAATTGACTGCCTAGCAGATATAGTCGACTTGAAAATAAAGAGTGTAAGGATGAGAAAATTCAAACACTGGGTTTATACTGGTTCGGCCAACAATGCCTACATCCAGTGTCCTTCCAACCCAGGAAGCAAATGCACTATAATGGTTGCGGTTTTTACAACAAGGAACTCATAGAAGCACCACGCAAAAATATAAATCTCCTCTCTAACCCAAAACCAAATATAGTTGAACACATAAAACCAGAATTGTAGCAAGAATTCCCTCTTGTGCAACCTGCACCCACGTCAAACAATCCCCAACGTGTCACCAGCACTCTTCACAGGATGCCAAGCCTATCACAGCAGACTTCACAGGTTGCCAAGCCTTCAGTAAAAAAACAACAGTCTTCACAGGATGCCAAGCCTATCAAGATCAAACAAGAAGCACCTTCTCTTTGCATATATTGATCAAACAGTAAGAGCAATGACTTCTCCTTCTGAATTTCTCTCAAGCAAGATCACCACCGTCTTCTTGGAGAATTCTTGGAGCTTCTAACGAATTCAATCTGAAACAGGAAAATGAAAATGTCAGATCACAAAAGTCTCAGATAAATTCATGTTTTGTCTATTTATAGCTTTTTGTTTCATCATATTGATTCATAGTAGAATAGCCTACTAATACCGTTGACTGTATTAAAAGAGTTATAACATATAGTCAACATAAAGGCTCCTCAGTCAAAAATATTAAGACTCATTTATTACAGTTGACCAAGTCATACTGTTTTAACTAACTTTTGAAAATATAGCCGTTAGAGCTTGTAGGCTTAACAGAATTTCAAACAGAACAGTAACACAATCGAATATACATTTCACAATGTCGACTGACACATGAAAAACCACTTTGAAATTCTTTTCAACTCAAAATCTCACACAACACTTGGTCACAAAATATGTACAAAGATTTTAGCATAGTTGAATCCATTAAGAGTGTATTCGACTGGACTAGAACTTTGTCACAACAATTATAAGTTTAAAAGGTGCTTGTGATCTTTTCTTTCAGAAATGTGTGATGATCAAAAACATTTTATCTCACATTTCAATACAAGCATGTTCGACAAATATAACACTTAATCAAACATAGGAACATACAATGTAATTCAATCAAAACATGTTCAGCGGATATGACAAACATTACAAAATAAGAACATGTAATACTGGAATATATATACTATTATTAAGCATTGAGTTGTCATCATCAAAAACCATTTTGATATAGAGTTTGTGTTTTCAACAATCTCAACACTTACTGATGAGTGCTAAACAGGTTTCGGTCAGGCTCGTGACGTTAAACAAGCGTTACCTGGGAGGCAACCTAGTTGATTAAATTTGTTTTAACTCTGTGTTAAGTGCATTGCATGTCTGAATGTTGCATCTGAGAGGGGAAAGGCATGTGATTAAGAAATTGAAGGTTGAAATTGAGTGTCACAGGGTTTGATTGCTCAAAACCAAGCAAAGAAGAGGAAGAGCAAATTACCGCAAACCGCTGAGCAGTCCATTTGACCGTTGAGCGGTTGCGAAGTGTTTTTGTCTTGGCTTTTCTTAAAAGCTGAGCGGTTTTTGAAGCTATTCTTTGCAAGTCGCTTGAGCGGTCTCCCTAAGCCCTAACACTCCTCTTTCACTTTCAAGAGCTTTTTAGAGAGATTTCCCCACTTTTCTCATCACTTATTCACCAAAATCTCACTTTTCCACTATTGTTTTGTCAAAGTTTTGAGTTTTTGGTTGAGGGTTATGCATTGGAGAGGGCATTCATCATCAATTAAGAAGAATTTTAGTAAGTATTGAAAGTCTCCACTCAAGTAAGTATGCAATTTCAATTTTTAGGGTTTCTATTTGGAAATTGCGAAGAACATGAATAGATGAAATAAAAACTGTTTGAACTGATTAAATTGCATGAAATTGATCTGGAATGATGGATTTGGTGTTAGAGTGGAGATTAAGGTCGTTTAAAGAGGGTTTTTCAAAAACCCAGTTGAAAACCGCTGAGCGGTCTCCCTTGTCGTTGAGCAGAATTAACAAATTGGGGGTTTTTGGTTTTTGGATGCTTGGACGCTGAGGGGCCCTATTTTTCACTCAGTATTGGACTGTGTGTTTTCTGGAAATATAATTGATGATGTACTAACCTCTAATGATGAGTTTTTGTGATGTTATTTAATGCAGGAATGTCATCTTCAAGGAGAGTGAAGACCATGGGAAACAAGAGGAAGGAGCTAGTGACACCAAGGACATTTTACTCTCTTAGGTTCCTCTCTAACAAGCATGAGGAGCATTATGCAACCATACAGGAGAGGCGCTTGCTGATGGAGAGGAAGGCCATGCACATCCCTGACTTAGCTCTAGAGTTTCTCTAGAGATAGAGAAGCGAGGCTGGGAGAGATTGACCACATCTCCTGCACTAGCTAGCATTGAGCTGGTGAAGGAATTTTATGCCAACGCCTTGACCAGAGGAGGAGTATCAGCAAAGAGGTATATGAGCTATGTGAGGGGGTAGATTATCAGATACAACCTTGACACCATCAACAGCTTCCTGGGGATTGAGTGACCAGGAGAGCAATGTAGATATGTTGCTCTTATAGGGGAGCACAGGGATTACGAGGACATCGAGAGGGTGATGTGTATCCTTGGGAGACACTTTCAGAGGAACCCGAATGGAGCGCCAGTCAACTTCATTAGGGCGGATTTCACTCATGCCAATATACATCCATGCTCCCATGTCTCTGATATCACGATGCATCGGATTCTCTTCATTTACTGCATGTTCAGGTAGATGGATGTTAACATAGGCAAGGTTATCTCCGATGAGATTCAAAGTTGCGCTATCACCGTGAGTAGCAGGACACCACTAGGACATTCGTCCCTGATCACATACCTATGCCAGCAGGTTGGAGTGGACACTGCAGTTCCACCCTATGAGAGGCTGAGGAGGGCTATTGATGCCTCCTATTATCGTCAGTTCTGTTGAGGTGATGTACCAGCTTGAGCAGTTCCTAGGAGACGTCCTAGGGGGGCAGCAGCATAGAAGGAGGATGTACCTGCAGATGCACCGGCGTAGCATGCTGAGCCTTTCCAAATGAGGGACATGTACATGTCCTTAATGGAGGCGAGGATGAAGTCTCTCCACAAAGGGCAGGTGGCCACTGTTGAGATGATCATAGGACTTTATGACACGCCACCAGTGCACAGGTGGACTATGGATGAGTTTCATAGTACGATGGCTTAGCCTCAGGAGTAGGCACAGGGCAGTAGGTCTGGAGCAGCTGGAGCTCCAGACAGAGATGATGATGATTATTATTTTGAGGATGCACAGGAGGGTGAGGAGTATGACTCAGATAAGGTCATGGACTGATAGGGCATCTACTGATGGATACCAGCACTTGGATAGGGGTTTTTCTTTTTCTTTTGTACTTTGAATTAGTAGAATAGGGTGAATTTTATTTTGTGTCTATGCTTGGCTTGTACATTGCTTCTATTGATGGTTTGATTTTATATTGCATGATGAGTTATTTAATGATGATGATTGAATGTGGTTGATGATTGAAACTGTGTGCATGTTGAATATCTAGTTAAATGGTTCACTAGTTATGAGAAACAGATGTATAGTGGTGTATGATTGTGATTGTGATGCTAAGCAGGACGCATGAATGATGTGTGAGAAAGCATGTTGTCTAAGGTATTGAGCTCCAGCGTTTTTCTTAATGTATGTATTGTTCACAGGAAATCATGAATGATATTGCCTGAATCTTGATAATTGATTGAATTGCATGTTTATGTTACATGATCAAGGCCATGTTTGGAAGCCCTTACTTAGTCATATTTTTACCCAAAGTCATTAAAATATTATACCCTTTTTGAACCTTAGCCTTCAACAGGATCAAAACCCTTGATTTGAAATTGTTGACCATGAGTTAGGTTGAGATTAATTGCATGTGTTGAAAAGGTTCAAGTTTGGGGTTGTATGGGGAAAGTTGAATGGAAAAAGAGTAGCATTGAGCTCAAGTTGAAAAAGAAAAATGCATGAGAAAAAGAAAGAACGAAAAGAAAAAAAAAACATGAAAGATGAGCTCAATGTAGAAATAAAAGAAAAGGGAAGAAGTTGGGAATGAGTGAGATTGGTGAAAAAAAGGACAGTTGTGCTTGAACTTTGAATGTTAAAATAACTATCTTAACTCAAGGATTTTGTATTCCGAAAAAACCAATTTTTCTTGATAGCCCAGCCTCATTACAAGCCTTGGAAAAGTCCTTGTGATGGCATTTGCATGTAAAGATTTTGATTGTTTTAGATGAATGACAATATTGTTTTATGAGACATGTGAATAGTAGAAGAGTGGAGTGACCTTTTAAACACTTGAGAGATTGAGTGAAACACTTGCTTGGTGAGAATTGTTGAAATCCATGTTTACATCTATGCTTAGTGGATTGATCATTCATAAATGAAATATCTGTTGGGAAATATGTGCTTATGTGAACTAAATTGGATTGAAAGCATGCATACATTTTGATAAGATTCCACTAAAGATCTAAATTGAATAAATAACTTGTTGTGAGGAAAAGGATTTTTTAAAAATGTTGAACTATTTGAAGAAGAAGTGGAAAGCCAAGTTTTGTCTTGTTTGCTTGAGGACAAGCAAAGTTCTAAGTTTGGGGTTGTGATAATGGTCTAAAAATCGTTATATTCATACTTAAATTTGATATTAAAACACACCCTTTATGGCTTAGAATGAGCTTAAAGTCAAGTAAAACAATTAGTTGAGTCATTGAGAGTCAAAAGTTGGTTTTAGAGGTATTATGCTTGGTTTTACATTGTTTTGCAGGGATTTGAGGTGATTTGAAGATGGAAGTGAAGTAAGATGGACTTATGCTTGTGAAAGATGAAGAGAAAGGATGAAAAGAAGAGCCAAAGGAACTGCTGAGCGCTAGAACAGACCGCTGAGCACCCAGTGCGATTAGAGGCAAACCGCTGAGTGGTTAAAAAAGGGCGCTGAGCGGTTGAATGATTAGAGGCAAACCGCTGAGCGGTTAAATTAGGCGCTGAGCGGTTGTCTGCTGGGCTTGGGCTTGAAACCTCAATCTTTGGCAGAGGGAAACATCCACAACAAATCTACACACCTTGGAGGCCGTTCTTTAGATGCTTAAGCTCCAAACTACTCAATCTAGGGTTTATTCTTTCATTCTTCCATTGTATTTCATCTAGTTTCACCATGATAATGGTGAACTAAACCCTTTGTTGTTGGGGAAAAATGTAATCCTTTGAAACTCTCATATATCCAAATTCTTATTTAATTCATATGCTTGATTTATCAATTCTTGGGTTCCTTACTTGTATTAAATGCTTTTATTGTTTAACTCATTCGGTAAATGTTGTTTGTCTTTATTGATATAGGAACGTACAGTAATGTCATGAATTGGGGGGAATTCCTTGATTATGCTAATACCGCCTAGGGATAGGAGTAGGACGATCAATTGTATTTTACTTCCGTTTATTGTGCATTATTAGTTACTAGGGGAGGCTAGGGATAGCAAGCCGGTAATTTGTAATAGGCTCTTTTCGCCAAGGAATTGGGTTAAGGGTAGACCAAGAAAGTTTGCATGGAAATATGATAAATAAGCGAATTAAATAAGAAGAGTAGATATATGAGGGTGGATAAGATGAAATTGTAAACCCCAACAACACCATTCATCCATAGTTTTTCCTTAACCATTGATTCACTGCATTTGCATGTTTACTTTTGTTTTTGCATTTAAAAACTTAAAATCAAATGATTCTGCAAAATTTTGTTTTTGCATTCTCAAGCCTTACGCAATTAGGTTACATGAAAGTTAAGGCCTAAGAGTCCTTTGGGAAATGATACTTGGACTTACCCATTTTATATTACTTGATCACGATCTGGTACACTTGTCAGGAACTTAAAACCTAAATATGCTTTGCATGCATAATTGCACTTTTGAGTTGTAAAATGAGAAGTTTGAGAAATGTGCAGTCAAGTTGTCATTCATGCATTCATTTTCATTCCTTATGGATTTGATTAAGTTTGTATGTGAAAACATAATGTTCTGGATTGAATGAAGGGTGAAAAAGTGTCAAATTCCAAAAGTCCAAGGGTGAGAGGTCAAATTCTTCATAACTGCTTTCTGATATGGTGCCCCAACGCTCTTTGCTCACGGGTACCCAGGCGCAAGTTGTCAATTACCCTTTGATAAGTCGCACTCAATACCCTCTATTAAGGGGCGCCTACGCGCCAACGTTGTATACCCACACTACATTTTGGGCTTTTGTGCATAGTGCTTCAACCCATTAGCCTATTTTAACCGTAATCACTCTCACTCACTTTTAGAAACTCCCACTCACACTCTATCTCATGACCAAGACTTTCTCCACTTCCCTCTCTTCCATTCTCATGCTCTCTTTAGTTCTCTTGCACTCTCAATCTCCACCACCACTCTCACTAATTCTTCCACCCTAGCACCATTATTAAACTTTACTTCCTCTTTCACCACTCAAGGGGATCTTTGTGCTACTACTGCAACCTCTCACTTTTTCCCCTAGCTTTCACACCATCAAGTGCATCATTCCATTCTTCTTCTCTTCAACTCAAGTAGACATCCCATTGTCCAATCTTCTGTGCCATTTTGTTTTGTTTAATGTTCATGTTGATTGAGTACTTTGTCTTGCATTTAGTGTCAATTTTGTGCAAGTCCCTTTTAATTTGTAGTATATATGTCTGTTGTCATTTTATGTTCAAATTCAACACTGATTCAATCGCGCTAGAGAGCCTCTCCATAGAGGGCGTTGGGGGTTTTGTGGACAGTTTACGAATTGCAATTAACAACTAAAAAACTAATTAAAACACTAATTAAAGATAGGTTGGTCATTAGCTTAGTCACAATACTTCCAATCCTTCATTAGCAATAAATTAAATGCTACTCTTACCCTATTCCAACACCAATCAACCAACTAAGTGAAAATTAATTAGGTTTTATAAAAAGGAATTAAGTAAAAGAATTGCACACATTCAATCGATTATGCACCAAACAGATTAATGACTAAGTGAACATTAAACCCCCCAATTAGACCACTAAGCATGTCTTAATTGTAGTTGCACAAATAGATTGGATATGAGTAAAGTCAGAGCAGCAGATTCACAATAACATATCATAAACCTCATGGAAACATTACAACAACACTAATGACCAACCTAAATAGATTAAGCTCGCATTAAAACGTCTTTCAAACATCAAAGTGAATTCAAATTCATCAAACTACAGGGAATACAAAATGCATAATATCAAACTAGAACGAAAATTAAAATAGAAAACGGATGCAAAATAGAGAAACGAAATGGATAAACACACTAGGAATGAAAGGGGAAAACGAAACAGCAACAACACAATAGCACAACACGTAAACGAACTTGAAAATTGAATTGCAATGGAAATAAATTTTTTGTTCAATACATAGAAGCAAAACGAAACCTAATGGGAGAGCTCTCCTTTGTCCAAGAATCCAAAACGTTAAAATGATAGATTCGAGGAGCCCTTGATGGCAATGGGCACACTAAACTAGGTTAGCCCCTAAAATGGGCCCAAAACCTATATTTGTCCAATAATAAAAATCTGGTCCAAAAATACATTTAAAACAAAATAAAAACTGGATAAATAAATTTGTCGTAGACAAATGATGTGGCACTCTCTTGAAAATTTTCCTTGAAAATAATAATTGAAAAAGATAAGCCCAGATAATTCAAATTAATTAAAATAAAAATTATTGGTCAAATTAAGAACAAATAGCAAAATTAAGGAAATATTGGACATTTAAGCACAATTACCTAATTAAATCTAGTACAAGAAGCTAAGTGAAGTCGAGAAAATATTCATTCATCAGGGGTGCCTAGGTGCCGCCGAGTCAAGACTAACTCTACTTTTTGTGAGCTGAATTGCTATGCAATTTGAATCTTTGCACTTCCTCTATTGCGGTGAATTATTGTTGGTGGTTTCAATTTCGTTTATTTGGATTGATTTGAATTGTTGTAAATACACTAAGCATGAGGCTCACTGAAAGGTCCCCATATCACTGCACCATAAATCATTGTCTGATCTGCGCCTAGCACCCTCTATTAAGGGGCGCCTAGGCGCCATTGGGCCATACCAGATTGGCCTACTGCACTGATGTTCACTGTTTTGGCTGGTTTTTCATGATTTACCTAACCTTGTTATTTTATTATCTTTGAGCCTTCATGTGTACATCCATAATGATGAAGTGTTAAAATTCTTGTCCTCATTGATTGACACCCAAATGTTGTTGTTGGTTTCATTTTCCATGTACAGGATGGCTTCTTCCTCCGGTTCCAAAAAGAATGAAGACCACTATTGCCAACACTAAGAGAGGCCAGAAGAGGAAAGAAAAGATACACTCCTACAAGTTCCTCTCCAAGAAACATCAAAATAATTTTAAGGTGGTTCAAAACTGACATTTGTTAATGGAACAAAAATTCACACTCTTTTCTCAAGAAGTGTATGAATTTCAAGATGAACTTATAGGGAGGCATTGGAATAAGTTGGCCACCTATCCAAACCTTGCCAACATTGTTGTGGTCAAAGAATTTTATGCCAACGCACAAATTTATTCTAATGACGCTTAACCATTTATGAGCTACGTGCGGGGCAAACACATTCCTTATGATGTGGTGAGCATCAATGCAGTTTTGAACACTGTGTGGCAAGGACTCCACTGCATGACACATGAAGAGTTTGACACTCGAGTTGCATGGCCTGGGGACCACGCCTACTCTAGTGAGGAAGGTGAAGCTTCTTCTACCAAAGTTACAACTAGCAACCAAGAAGAAGCTAAGAATGATGAAGATAAGGAAGCGAAGGATGATAAGGAGGAGGAGGACGACGATTCTGATGAGAGTGATGACAACGTATCATGAGCTGCAGAGGATCATAACCAAAGTTTCATTTTAAATTTTTCTTGTTTGTTTGAATTTCGTTTTAAACTTTTTGTTTTGGTTCCTAGTTTAGATTTAAATCCTTAACTTTTTTGTTTTAAATGGCCTCGTGGATACTCTTTTTGCAATTGGGTTGGTGATCTGAGCAAATCATATGATATACATAATTTGAATGTAAATCTTTTGTGCTTGCTCAATATCCATTTGATCTTGTTTGAAAAATTTGATTAAGATGATGTTGGTTAAGCTTGTTAATCATAGATTGTGGTTGCTCTCATTTGTTTGGATATATGCATGGTTTTCTTATTGTCAATGTTCATGGCATTATGTTTAACTAGTTTTGGAACCCTGAGCAAACCTATGAGATGTTGTGCCCCAAATTGTTTTGTTAAATGTTATCACTGTAGATCATAACTGATTTTGCCTGAGTTTCTTCTTCTGAATTATTCACTTGCTTGTTACAAATGATCAAGGACATATTTTCTTCTCTCTCTTCTACATTTTGAGCCAAATAAGCCAATGTTAATCCTTTGAACATGAAAAGAAAAAAATTCTCATTCCTAGAACCTTAATCTCAATGTAAAATCATTGACCTCCTTACCTTGAGTTATGCAGAGCATTCATTTCTGGTATAGGAGAATGGTTTAAGTTTGGGTTTATTGAGGAAATCATGCTATGAAGGAGCATTGAGAAAATAAAAAACAAATAAGATAAACAAAAGAAAAGAAAAAGAAGAAAGAAGAACAAGACCAAGAAAAAGAGTTCAATGAATGAAAGCTGGAAAATGAGTTGGAAATTGGGTACATTTATTTTGAAGCAAAAGAGAGATTTATGTGATCATGTTTTAATTTGTCTGCTCTTTTAACTCAAGATACTTTGTATCTAGAAAAACCAAATTTTCTTTTAAGCCCAGCCACAACACAAGCCTTGAAAGTCCTTGTGATGTTAACTTGCATGGGAATGTGTTTATTTTGATTGAAACAAAGAGCAAAGTTGAGTTATGTGACATTGTGATGGTAGAGTGAAAAACACGCATCTTTAGACACCAGTGAGCTTGAGTAAAATACTTCTTTGGTGAGGAAAGGTTCCATGCATTTAAGGAAAACATTTTGCCATGATCTCTCATAAAGTCTTTGCATTTGTCTTGTAGTCTTTGTTTTGTGACCACCATAGTTGAAGCTTGTTTTGCTAAAGCCTCATTATCTCATGATCGTTCTTACCATGTTGGAGAAGTATGATTGAATTCTTTGCTTTGATTGAAGCTACTTTCTTGAGTTGCTAGACCATTACAATTGATTTGTTTTCTAGGCCAAGTTACAATTTGCTTGAGGACAAACAAAGTTCTAAGTTTCGGGTAGTTTGATAATGGTAATTCTTACCATTATCTGAGGTTCACTTTAGAGACAAAATCAACTCCCCTCTATCTTGAAACTTTCTTAATCCTCTCTTTTATCTTGCTTTTGTAAATAATTGTAGTTTAGGTTATACTTAGGAGATATCATCATTAATTCCCTTATTTTACAGGTTAATTTTGTGCTTTGGAAGAACCCCAACACTAGTGCAGAATTGGCTTTTAATGTCACCCCTTAGACGTCAGTTAAGTAGGGGCCCGACGTAAATTAATGACCGGTGGCACTTTCGTAAATAAGTTGCCAATATAGACGTCAATTAAGAGGGGCCCCGGCGTTTATAATATTGTAGACATCGAGGCTCTCATAACCGATGTCTATAGGCCCTCATATACGTCGACTCCCCCGAATAGACGCCAAAACTAAACGAAAAAGTTAATAAAAAATATTTTTTTATTCTATTTAGACGTCTGCTATGGGGAGGAACCGACTTCTAAAGCCCTTTAGACTTTTGTTATTGGGGGAACCGACGTCTAAACCCTAACCCAGAAATTTAAAAAGTCACTTTTTGACTTCATTTAGATGTCTGATCCCGCCACTCCGACTTCTAAAGCCCTTTAGTCATTTGTTATTGGGGGAACCGATGTCTAAACCCTAAACCCAAAAATTTAAAAAGTCATTTTTTGACTCCATTTAGACGTCTGATCCCGCCACTCCGACTTCTGAAGCCCTTTAGATATTTGTTATTGGGGGAACCGACGTCTAAACCCTAAACCCAAAAATTTAAAAACACCTTTTTTGACTCCATTTAGACGTCTAATCCCACCAAACCAACTTCTAAAGCTCTTTAGACGTCTGTTATAGGGGAACAGACTTCTAAATGTGGACATTAAAAACACCGTGATCACGAGACAATCGTGTTCAGAAACAGGTAGGCTTCAATTTACACCAAGAGGAGGGTGAATTGGTGAGTTTTCAAAATCAGAGTCTTTTAAAAATCTATCACACAAAGTTGAAAACTTTACAAGTCGAATATGCATATAATACTGGTGGAAAACTTTATAAGTGTAGCGGAATATCGTAGTTGACTATGCATATAATACAGTTGACTGAATATAAAAGAGAAGGGATAGAGAAATTCAAAAACTTGTTTTTATACTGGTTAGGCCAACAATGCCTACATCCAATGTCCTTCCAACCCAGGAAGCCAATGCACTATAACGGTCAAGGTTTTTACAACAAGGAGTTTATAGAAAACCTCCACATCAAAAATATAAATCTCCTCTTTAACCCTATAACCAAAATATAGTTGCAACAATAAAACCAGACTTGCAACAAGAATCCCCTCTCATGCAATCTGTAACACCACGTCGAAAATCCTTAATGTGAACAAGACTCCACGAGTCTAACCCCTGTAATCACAACAGGTCCAATGCAGCAATCTTCATGGATGCCAAGCCAGAACAACTTCTTGATCAAACCAGATACACCTTCAATGTGCAGATAATAATCAATCAATAAGCGCCCAACAAGTCTCCCTTGTAGTCTCTTTCAAGAACGATCACCACGACCTTCTTGGAGAATTCTTAGAGCTCTCAATCACGGAGAAATGTATCTGAAACAGAATATGAAAATGTTAAAATCACAAAAGTCTTAGAACAACTTCATGTTCTGTCAATTTATAGAATTCTGTTTATCAGAGTTTCTCATAGTCGAATATGCTACTAATACAATCGACTAGGTTCGACAGTTATAACAAATTGTCAACCAAGTAGCATCCAGTCAACAAAAAATAAATTCCCATTTAATATAGTTGACCTACTATTTAATGCTCAACTAACTTTTGAAAATATAGTCGTATTGTACAAGAGCATAACAGAATTTCAAATCAAACAACAGATACAGTCGAATGTGTGGCGCACATAGTCAACTTTGGCATGTAAGAACATTTTGAAATTCTTTTCTTCTCAAAATCTCACAAAGCACTAATTCTCAATATCTGTATAAAGACTTTAGTACAGTAGATTCAATTAATATTGGAGTCGACTTTACTGTAGCTTTGTCACACTGTTATAAGTTTGATAATGGTTTAAAACATCGTTATTTGCTATATGATTTTGAAACTAAAAACACCATTTTCCACTTAGAAACTTGCTTGAACTCATGCGTTTTCAATAAATTGTGTGAACAAGAGAGTTGAGGTTGATTTTAACAGTTTTCTAACAAATTCCCCTTGTTTTGAGAGAAATTGAAGGAATACTGGAAGAAGAAGTGAAAAGCCAAGAAGATGGAGCTCAAAAGGGGTCAAAAAGGCACCAAGGAGGGAGAAAACTCGAAGCCCAGGCGACAGGAGCGAAAATCAGCGAGCTGGAAATCGATGCTGGTCACCCGGGCGACAGACGCACATAGCTTAGGCCTCCAAAATGGTGTCCAAGCCTTACAGAACCCTCAATTCACGCCTAGGCGAGCTCCATACGACGCTTAAGCGAGATTTGACGTGGATCGGGCCCTGATTTTGCTCTAATTTGATTCTTTTGGACCGGGCCGCACTTTGGGACGCGTTTGGCATTATTTAAAGGACCTTGGGGCTCTAGGTTTTGCATCCATGGCAGAAGAGAGCATAGCAATACACTCCTAGCCAATTCTTAGTCTTTTCATTCTTTCTTTTCTTCCATTGTTCATAGGTTCCCCCATGTCTATGGGGAACTAATTTCCATTTGTTGTTTGGGAATGATGTAACCTTGTAAACTCTCATGTATTTGAATTGATTGTTAATTTCATATGCTTTTTTTCATTAATTGTTAGAGTAATTTATTTATTCTTACTGCTTGCTTATACAATAGCATGATTTGTGAGTTGCATGAGTGCCAGGAGGTTCCTTTCAATTCAGGTCCTTGTTAAATTACTCCTAAGGGTTATATTGCTCAGGGATGAGGGTATGAGTCTTAGTCGTCTTAACCTCTTGATCTTCACATCCTTTTACCAAGAATGCTAGGAATTGTATGAATTGGTAATTAGGGTCAGGCTTATTCACCGAGGGATCGGGATTAAGTAATTTAGTGAGGGACGTTGGCATTAATGAATAAAAGAAGAATTCTTATATACATGAGAGGGAACTTGGTGAAGTCAAACCCCAACAACATAATCATCTCATATAAATCAACATCCATTCTTCTCTGTGCTCTTTTGCCACTGATCACCTTTACTTTGCTTTATTTTATTCTTTTATCAATACAATCCATGATCTCTTTTCTTTTAAGTCTTAATTAATCCTGTTTTCACACAACTGTTTAGCACCGAGAGTCCTCTAGGATACGATACTTGGTCTTACCATTTTATATTACTTGTGCGACTCGGTACACTTGCCAATTTTCCCCAACAAAGTTCACAAAAGTGCTTGTGGTTTTCATCTTTCAAAATATGTGCAATGCATCCAGAAATGATGTAACAAGTACAAGTACAATAAGTATGCATTCACATAGCAACATATCACATGAACATGTTCTACAAGTATATTAATCAATACGCATAAGAACATGTAAAACAACAACAACATATGTGTGTTATTAAGCAGTGCATTGTCATCAATCTCAACAATCTCCCCCTTTTTTGATGATGGACAACCATGATTAATAAAAAACCATGTTTGTACATGATAACGGTCTAAAAACTGTTATTTTCATACTTAAATTTGATATTAAAACACACCCTTTATGGCATACAATGAGCCTAAAATCAAGTACAACACTTAGTTGAGTCTTGTGAGAGTCAAAAGTTGGTTTTAGAGATATTATGCTTGTTTTTACATTGTTTTGCAGAGTTTTAAGGTGAGTTGAAGATGGAAGTGAAGTAAGGTGGACTTAGACCCATGAAAGAAGGAGAAAAATGATGGAAAGAAGGGTCAAGTGAACCTCTGAGCGCCAGAATGGACCGCTGAGCTTCCAGAGCGATTAGAGGGAAACCGCTCAGCGACAAAACTGATCGCTGAACGGTCAAAGCGGCTAGAGGGAAACCGCTGAGCGGTGAATTTAGGCGCCTAGGCGGTTGTCTGTTTTTATTAGCTAGATTCTATAATCTTTTTGTTATCTTTTTGGGTTTATATATAGCCCCAGTGCGAATCAAAACACATTCTTTTGGCAGAGAGAAATGTCCAGAGCTATTACACACACCTTGGAGAAGGTTCCTTGGATGCTTAGGCTCCAATCTACCAAGTTTAGGGTTATTTCTCCCATTATTTCATCATATTTCATCTAGTTTCACCATGATTATGGTGAACTAAACCCTAGGTTGTTGGGGAACAATGTAATCTTTTGAAACTCTCATATATCCAAATTCTTATTTATTTTATATGCTTGCATATATTTATGATGGGTGTAGCACCCCATGCAAAATTTAATGTACAATTAGAAATGCAGTATAACTAGGAAATGATCCTAGATCGTCTCTCAAGGACCAATTTTGCGGTTCAAGAATTAAGTCAAACACGGAGTGGGGGGGGGGGTTGAAAATGTTGTGGTGAATACAGATGAATAAAATCAAAACACTGACGCAAACATAAATGCAAACACAGATTTAAAAACGGTTTCAAAAAACAGTCGGTCATTAACTTAATTACAATGTTTCCAATCACAGACCAACAAAATAAAGTTGCGACTCAAACCTCTAATCCAACAAAGTTAACCAACTAAGCGAAGGTTAACCCTGTTTTCATAAAAGCGAACTAAGCGGACACAATGTTAATATCAAATCTAATTTACACCATGCAGTTACATCAACTAAGCGAAGATGTAACACCAACTGGGCAACTAAGTGTATACCCAATTGCAAGTGCAAATACAGATTTGATATTAACCAAGTCAGAGTGGCAATCACAATCACAGTCCAGGAATCTCAAGGAAACAGTGCAATATCCTTAATGACCAACCAAATTAATTTAAGCTAGCATGACAACTAAATTATCTCTACCACAAATACAAGACAACATAAAGAGAAATAAAATAAAATACTAGAAACCAACACTGTTACAGTAAACTATCTAACACAGTTAAATTAAATTAAATGCAAAACTAAATTAAAGAAATCAAAAGCAACTAATACTACAAATTAAACTAATTCAAACAAGAAATAATCAAACATGCTTTTTCTTACACATTCATGTGACCAAATACATCCAACCAAATGAAATTAAAAATGCAAATGGCCTAAGAACACCTCTTGGCTGTGAGTTCCCCATGCACCAAAGTCAACATCACTTTCAACCTTCAATAAATTATAAAGTATGATGGCCTCTTGTCCCATGTGCTTCATTCTCCAAGAAAATCAACATGTGCCTTCCACATCACTACAAAATCGTCCCTTCTCTCCTCCCATGCAGAAAAATTTGTCTCTCACATTCTCAAGGCCAAAATGCCGAGAGTTACCTAGTGAAAGTGGCAAAAAGTGCTTAAAACCAAAGGCTAAATGAAAAATACTTTGAGTGCTTCAACCAAGGTGCCATGTAAGCAAAGTCAAAGGAAAGAAAACAACCACAAAACCTTCTCCACCACAAGAGAAAGTCTCAGCAGATTGCTACAAAAGATGAACACCAAAATGGCAATATTTTTTCTATGGTAAATGTGTCTCAACATGTGCTTGTCCAAATCGGGTAAAAATTAAATGCTCTATTTCTCTCTCCCTTCTCAACCTATTTTCGGTTTTCTTCCACCAACACAAACATTCAAATTGTTTCTTCACCTCACATTACCATCCCTACTCCAACAACCCAACTCTTTATCCATAAAGAAATACAAGAACAAACAAGCCAACTTTTAACTCATCCAAACCAACCAAACACTCTCATTTCTTCAAACTCTTATGAAAAAGAAAATGATATTCCTAACCACCAAGTGTAGACCGTCCAGCCCTCCAAAGAAATCACAATGTTCCATTTCAAATATTACTTCCATCCATCAAAACAAAAGCACAAGAAGAAAATGGTGCAAACCTCAAACACCCATACACCAACTCAAGTTTTCTTCACTACCAAACTTAACAAGAACTCCATTTTCGTCACCCAACCAAGAAAACTAAAGCATAAACATCCAAAGTGCAGCAAAAAGAAAAGAAAATACAAAGTGGGTCTTCATTCAACCAAAGGAAACACCATGAAAATGCAAGGAACAACCTCCAAACTCAAGCTCTCAACCTTCAAAACAAAAATATAAGAAGAGAAATGATAGATCTCCATTCTATTAAGCTAGAACAAGCATGGTTGAAAGCAAGAGAAGAAGAAAAATGTGATATTGGTTCATTCCATAGCTCAAAAACCTAAGACACCCATAAGCTCCCAAGAGAGAGTTCATACAAGCCCAGCAAAATGAAGTAAAGAGTGTCCTAGAGTGTGTCTCAGCCTTTGCTCTCTAAAATGTCATCCAACACCCTAAAATGGTGGGGACCACCTCTAAGAAACCCTAGGGTTTTGTGCCATGTGTCTTACAACTTTGGGCCTATCATCAAATTTTCCAACATTGGCCCAATGCACAAAATCCTAATTAAAGTTCCTAAACAACTAAGTTACAATTTAATTAAAATTGAAATGCCTAATTGTTGAGTCTTTAATGACCATGCCTCCATCCTAATGCTCCAAATGATGTTTCCAAAAATTTTCCAGCAACCAAAAATGCAATTAATCATCTCAGAAAATTAAAATTAGTAAAAATACGAATTTCCGACCAAATTAAGCAGAATTAGGAAAAACAGGAAAATAATGGACAATTAAACACAATTCCCTGATTTATTTAAGTGCAATAAACTAAATACAGTCAAGAAAATATCAACTCATCAGCTTGATTTATCAATTGTTGGGTTCTTCACCTATGCTTAATGCTTTTATCGTTTATTTCATTCAGTAAATGTTGTTTGTCCTTATTGATACGGGGACGTACAGTAATGTCATGAACTGGTGTTGAATTCCTTGATTATGTTAATACCGCCTAAGGATAGGGGTAGGACGATCAATTGTATTTTTCTTCCGCTTATCATGCATTATTAATTACTAGGGGAGGCTAGGGATAGCACGCCGGTAATTAGTAATAGGATCTTTTCACCAAGGGATTGGGTTAAGGGTAGACTAAGAAAGTTTGCATGACAATATGATAAATAAGCTAATTAAATAAGAAAAGTAGATATATGAGGGTGAATAAGATGAAATTGTAAACCCCAACAACTCCATTCATCCATAGTTTCTTTAAACCAATTGAATCATTGCATTTGCATGTTTACTTTTGTTTTTTGCATTAACAACTCAACTTAATTCTTTTCTCAAGTCTTACGCGATTAGTTTACTTGAAAAGTAAGGTAAGAGTCCTTTGCGAAACGATACTTGGACTTACCCATTTATATTACTTGATAACGATCTGGTACACTTGCCAGGGACTTAACAAGTTTTTGGCGCCATTGTCGGGGACTCGTGGTTTAACTTATTTAGTAGTGTAAACTGATTAAATTTGACTTGATTGTATATATTTTATTTTTTTCTTTTTATCTTTTTATAAAAAAAGTGCTACTAGGGTTTGTGTTTCTTGTGCATACAGTAGGAGACTAGACACACTAGGAGCAAGAAAAATACGCAACCTCATCTTGAAGGCTTAAGCGAGACAAGGGGAAGAAGGAGAGTCGGACGCCCATCTAGGGATTTGTTTCCTTCCCCTGAAAGATTACTATCACCTTCACCAGTTAGAAGAACAGAGGAGATGGCTGAACGAACTCCTCCAAGACGCACTCTTGTAGACCAATCTAATGTTGTTGGCCCTTTCCATTTTAACAGCATAGCCATGTCTACAGATCAAATGACCAACATGGCGATGAATCCAGCACTTATACATCTGGTGCAAAGCAACTAGTTTCACGGCCTGTCGAATGAGAACCCCTATGACCATCTGACAACGTTTAGTGAAATCTGCAATACAGTGAAGATGGCAGGTGTATCAGATGATAGAGTGAGGCTTAGCTTGTTTTCGTTCTCATCGGGAGGCAATGCTAAGACGTGGCTTAATTCCTTCCCTGAACGGACGTTTACTACATGGGAGACTATGGCTACAAAATTCGTCAACAAATATTTTCCACAGTCTAAAGTTACTCAGGGAAGACTGGAAATCTCATCATTCAAGCAAGGCATGGAAGAAACTCTAGGACAAGCATGGGAGAGATTCAAAGGCCTACTCAGAAGACACTAGTTCACGGGCTTGACAAGACAACTCTTGTTCTTGCTTACTGTTAGACTGATTTTGGTCGCACAAAATCAGAACAAACTAGATTTCCCCACTAATGTAGTATAGGGACAACCTAGGTATCAATCCAAGGACTCGC